>NW_024543059.1:4300000-4590000 GCF_018167655.1 Microtus oregoni
AAATGGGGAGTAGGGTGCTGTGTGTGTTGAGATGACCAAAGGCATGGGGTACCCATCATGACCCCGGGAGAAAGCAGTGACAAACACTAGGTACACTATGTACTTGCTTCACCCACACTTCACTTGACTCCAGGTGTTGGTTGCAGTGCCCTTTGTTCAGTTAGGATTGGGGGCAGAAGGGGTCGGTAGAGGGAGCATATCCTGAATCACGCACAGTCTATAGGAGGTTCCTGCCAGGTACCACAGATAAAGCAATGGCATAAATTAAGTCACACGACACATGATATAATTCTCTATATTATTAGCCATCTATTAGTTTGGCCACTGACCACATGAAACATTAAAACTGAATTCTGGAGCAAATTTCTCAGTAAATAACTTGAACAACAATAACAGCAAAATCCCACTTTTTACCGAAGTCTCCAATTTTGTTCCCACGTTAAATTATTTAAGATAAAACATTAAGCCAATAAAAAATATTGGCTTATAGCAGAAAGCAAGCATTTTGATTGCTTGCCACAAGGTCTAAGACATCTAGGGAGTTGTGTGACAACAAAGAAAGAATTTGGACGGCCATTCTTTAAGTCAACTGTGTTACCTGGAAATGAGTAACAAGAAAGATTAGTGGCAGAAATTGTGTTTTAATCATTTTTGACTTAGCCTTTCTTTTCTTCTATATTTTCTTCTTTGATCAGAAAATAAGTAGAAAATGAATGATTAAAGAAAACTTAATAGAATGATAAAAAGAGAAAAATGGACCTTTTATGCATTCATTTGCTCAATTGATCAATGAATTCGTTCACTTTGATTTATGTGACATACATTTTCTGAGACACTAGTGAAACTGTGGTAAATAGAACAGCCATAATCACGATTTTATGTAGCTTTTGGTCTAATAGAAACCACTTAGGTCAATGATTCATTTTCAGATATTAGAATATGATGAATATAGGGAATTGATTGACCCTAATTTACATGTCCATTTGGATACTTGATTGTAATAAAGTGTCCAGGAAGACAAAATTTGAATGATGGCTACTCTTAGGGATTTTTGCTTTTCAACTTGTAGTTAGACTAGGAAAGATGGATTATTTAGCTCAAAGAATTAATGCCATGAAGAAACCACATTTCTCTGTCATTAAAAAAAAATCCTTTGTATAAGTGTTGAGCCATATCACAAGTGAGTCAATCCCCCAGCTAATGAGCTGCAACTTTCAGGGAAGTGAGAAGCAAGACCGTCTGAAATCTCTCAAACTACCATGCAGTGAGGTAAAAACAAACAGCCTCCAATCCATTGACAAGTTGGTCAATATTGGTATTCTTTCTCCACAGGCACACAAGATAGCTTACCAAAGTCAAAGATGCAGGAGGAAGCTAGAGTGACATGGAGTGGTGGCTTGGGGGCGTTTGTTAGAGTTTGTGGATGCTAGAGCATCAGACCGGATGTTCTCCGGAAGGGCTATCTGTAAACAGCCTGTCGCACGATGGGGTGGGAAGGATGCCAAGCAGGCAATCGATGAGACCCAGCACCACACTGTGCTGTCCTGGAGGTGCGGCTTCTGCTCTTCATTTCCTCAACTGGAAGGTGGAGACAACAATTCCTAAACTCACTAGGGGTTTCATGGTTAGGATCACAAAGGTCAACCATAGTAGCCAGCCCAAAGTATGTGCCAGATAAACATCAGTTCTCTTAAGCTTCCATTTTGTTTGCTTGAAATATCTAAAAGTATATCTAAACACAGGAGTTCTATCAACACCATTGCTGCAGGAAATGCAGCTTTAATGATAATCTATCTCCATCCGGAGCCTGCTCACTTCCGAATAAGTCGTCATTTTACCTGGAGCCTATGAAGGACAACAGGGGATGTTCTAACACAGAGGGCGTGCTCAGACTCAGCAACGAGGCCGAACCCTGCCAAGGGCTGACATTCCGGAACTGGCTTGCAGTCTGTGAGATTTCTCAAGGACAGAAGGACACTTCCCTTCTTTCTGTCACTCCAGTGCACAGGGCAATATTTTCTTGCGGCATAGGATGACGTTGACCCTTTGCAAGTATCATTCATTCTTGAAGTAACCTCCCAAGAATATGAAAATCATATGCGCCTACCATCTTTAACACTGACACCAGAGTTTATTAAATCTGAAGGCTTTCCTATGTTTCCCTGGAGATGGGGAATGGGCCATCTTGTAAGCCCCTCATATACATTCGTGATTTGGGTTAATATGTTTTTTTTCCCTTTTTCTACTGAAGGTTTCCTGGAACATCAGGTATTCTAGTGATGTTATCTGTCATGGGCACTGGGTGTCAATCAAAAGTGTCAGTTTTTCCCTTTTTCTCCAGGACGGTTATCCAGCTATTGGCGGATGCTATTCAATCCCTTTCAGTAATTTCTTTCCTGTGTAGAATATGCTTTCTTTCCCTGACTAATTTTGAAGAAATAATTATGTCTCTTAAGTGGGATACAACAGAAGATATATCTTAAGGTTTTATCACTAGTGGATAGTAGTCTAGCTAGCTTCCAAGCAGAAGTCCATAAAGGAGATGCTCACCTCCTCACCATGAACTCTGAACTCCTGTCAGTGCAGCTCAAGATAAATGTAGTGTTTAGTGCCGTGCTTTTTCCTTTTGACTCAATGAGAGTGAAACTCCAAATGTTTTGCATGGCATTCTATTAAGTTATGAGTATTCACTGTGTGTGTGTGTGTGTGTGTGTGTTTGCACGCATGCATGTGTGTGTGAGAGAGAGACATGTGTGTATCTGTGATCCTATGTGCTGCATTAGTCAGAAGAGGAGCTGAGTACAACTTTTCAGACGCCCTGGGCTAGTAAGGGCAACCACCAAACAACAGACATTCTATAGTCAGTATGTGAAGAGACCACCAGAAGAGAGGGCTAAACCCCATTGTGGTATAGCTAGCAAGGCTTCTTTGACAAAGCAATATATAAGAGTTAATGGTCAGGTGGATAGGGGAGCCAGAGCAGAGACTGAACATTTCCTCACAGAACAGTGTGTGTGAATGAAGGGTGAACATCATGAAGGAACAAAAAGCTGTCAGAAATCATGCAGTATCACCTCACCCAGATCCATCAGAAGAGAAGCCCTATGAAGCACACAGAGGGACAGTGGTGCCTTTCCTTCCACCTTGTCATAGGATACTGGCAAGGATCAGACAGGGGGGTCATTTGTAAAAATAGAGTCAGTCTTCTCAGTCATGCAGGGTGGCAGGAGCATTGAATATGTGAGGATATGAAGAGGCCAGGGCTGGGGACAAAGAAACAAGCTTCTGGTCGCTAGGTAGCTGGAGCTTTGTCTCGATATCCTTGTTCTCACTCCTCTGGGGAAAGCCTGTAAGGTAATGCTGACAACTTGGAGACACCAGTGCTTTGACAGCTCACTCAGTGCACCGTCGTGTGGAAGTAACATAACACATGACTCTGAGAATTATCTGTATAGAGGCAGGGATATGCATTGATAAGGGAGAGTGGTTAGGTCTGTGGGGCATGTAGATGATAGAGAATAGGACAAAGTGTTTTGTTCAATCCCTGGGATCTTGATCAAACTCTAGAATTCTTTAAAACGTTGTATTCTTATCCATACAATGGATACAATAGTGATGTGGGATTTTCCTCTGTATGCTGTGAATACCACTGGTTAATAAAGAAGCTGTTTTGGGCCTATTACAGGGCAGAATAAGGCAAGACAGGAATTCTAAGCAGATAGAGGAGGAGAGAGTAGTCACAGTCAGAGAGAAGTCATGTAGCTGTCCAAGGGAAAGATGTCCACGGGAGTGTGGCAGAACCTTGCCGGTAGGCCACAACCTCATGGTGACATACAGATTAATGGAGATGGGTTGATTTAAGATATAAGGATGAGCTAGAAATATGCAAAAGATAATAAGCCAATAACTGTTTTAATTATACAGTTTCTGTGTGGTTATTTTTGGTCTGGAAGGCTGGGAAACAAACACGTAGCCTCCGACTACACTGTAATGAACTCCTAATGAATAAAAAATTTAAGAAAAATATGTGAAAAAGCATAAGCTCTTCTAGTGATTTGAAACCCAGATCCATCGCACCGTGCAAGTGTACAAGGGCAGAGATAGTATCCTTCCTAAGTGTTTCTGAAAATTTCGGTACTGATAACCACACCAAACTCAAGAAGCACACTCCAACTTCTTAGAAGTGATTGCGTCAAAGGAAGAGGTGAACAGATAGCACATTCAACACACTGCAAACCAAAGTCTTTAATCTGCCCATCTCTTTGTCTCTGTCTTTTCTGGGAGAGAGTGTGTGTGTAAGGACAGGTGGTATTCAGAAGGCATGGTGACAAGATGGGCAACTAAGAATGAATGAAGGCCACAGACCCATCAAGTTGGGCTGTCAGAAACTGATCAAAGCCTCCAGATTGGCACTTTCAAAGTGGGAGAATATGAAGCACAGAGACACGAAACGCTCCTATTGGGGCCATACAGACAGGAAACAGATGGGAATTAGAACTCGGCTCTTCTGGCTCCCATGGGCATCCTTGTGCCTGCACACTTGTGTATATATGTGTGTGTGTGCGCGTGCGCACGTGTATGTGTACGTGTGTGTGTGTGTGAGTGTGTGCATGTGTGTGTGTTACATGGCCGTTCTACTCATGATTAGGAGTGATACTCGCCTCCATCTTTCTGACTTCACTCACCACGTTGTCTACAATCTAAAGATAGAAAGAGAGCTTGTAAGGAAGTCTTTGTAAGGTAGAATCACTTTTATTATTGTATGTCTTCTGATTTGCATACAAAACAGTCCTCTTGAATA
This sequence comes from Microtus oregoni, assembly GCF_018167655.1. Lineage (NCBI taxonomy): Eukaryota > Metazoa > Chordata > Mammalia > Rodentia > Cricetidae > Microtus > Microtus oregoni. Next base: position 4,304,802 of record NW_024543059.1, read on the forward strand.
TTCATTGCCTTCTGCCACCTGGAGGCACTTTTGCAGCCCCCATCTGGGCTCCTTCCCTCAACACAGGCAGTGCTCTCATAGAGACAGCAAGCAGAGAACGCTGTGCAAAGTCTGGGAAAAACTTCATTCAAGAGGAAGGTTTTACAGCAGGTGTCAAGGAGCAGGGCTGTAGCTTATCAACACGGACTGCTGGGAAAATATTAAACACTGTGAGCAATGATATTGGAGAAGAAGAAGAAGCCTTCCATTTGGTTTTCTTTCTCACAGAATGGGAGAAGAAATAGCTCTATCATTGTTAGTATAGATTCTGAGTTCCACGCGGCAGATAGAAGATCTCATTTCAAGACTTTCTACTGGAACATAAAAAAAAGAGGGTCTGGGAAGGAATAGGGTCCCCTAAAACCCAAGTTCCCACCCAGGTTTGCCTATGGAAGTGACTCAAGGGATTTGAAAAAGATGGAGGTCTGGCTCCCATAGAGATGGATGCTGTTGGGTAGGAGTAAGGCTTGTGTGCTCATAGTCTTTAAAGTGCTGACCTAGGATGGTAGTTCCTCCATTGGTAAAAGCTTGGTGTCCAAGTGCGGAAGTCTGCATTTGATTCCCAGAACTCAATTTTAAAAAAAAAATAGAAAAAGAAAAAGAAAAGCTAGAAGTGGAGCTTGTGCTTGGAATCCCAGTGCTGGGGGGGCGGGGGGTGGAGACTAAAGGATCCTTCACCATACTAGGCTGCTGGCCTGGTGACCTTGGCCATCGACAGATAAAGCTTAACAAGCAAAAGGATTGACTCTCAATGGACAACATCAGAAGTTGAGCTCTGGCTTCTATGTATGTGTATACATATCCACATCATATGTTTTCATGCCAACATATGTGCACTCCCTCCCCCACACTAGGCTCTCCATCAGATTCTAATATGTAGTCAACGTAGAGAACTCTTGGTCTACCTAAGGGGTTAAGCAGCATCTGTAAAAGGAGAGAAATTAAAACAATTGGGTTTTGCCGGCCACCCTAGTCTATCTTAATAATTCAATTTACTTCTGTAGAAGAGAATAACCAAAGATAACATATAGACAAGGTATTCCCTGTGCTACGAAAAACAGCAGAGAGCCACATACCAGCCCTAGATGGGCACAGTTTGCTGCTCTGTCTTCTTGACATTAAAGTCATCTGTCTTGAGCTGGGAAGGGCATACTTATAAAAATGTAATGCTTTTGGTTGGAAAGAGTATCGAGAAGTTTAAAAACAATTAAAACTCAATTCTCCTAAAAAGAATTTCTAGGAACAAACATAATGCAAATTCAATTTTTTTCCCGTTGGGAATTAACATATTTCTTAACAGTCCCCTGTATGCAACCTTCAGATTTTTAAACATCAGTGTTGCTATCTATTCAAATCCTTTCTGTACAGCTATGTAAACACCCACCCATTTTCATAGCTAATATCTTGAGAGGATTTGATACAAAAGATTCATCGTCCACATCACATTTCTGCTCATGTATTTGGAGGAAATACTGGGGCATGCAAACTCATAATCCGTTGCCATCATTTTCACACCGTTCCCTTTGACAAAAAGTAATGCAGTCAGGGGTTTCACATTCCTCATTCGAAAGAAGAGCGCCGTGCATTTAAAAGTACAATTTGACTTTCTCTGTTTGGCTTAGCGACTGACACGATTGGTGCCTGCCAGAGCTGAGCCAGTGTCTTCCTATTTACTGTGACAATATTGTGCATCTTTCTGACTCCCCTGATGAGTTTGCTTTGAAAATCCAAGTACCAACTTGGCCTGGCTAGATTCAGAAGCAGTGGTGCTAGGTTGTGGTCCAGTGGAGGATGAGCTGGACAGGCATGGGGCTCAGACAGCATCGCGAAGTTTCTGCCTTCGTATCCCCTTTGCTGCTACAGCTGATTGTCTCTAAACTCAAGACTACATTATAGTAAATGTTTTACCATGACTCTCCTGAAATTAGGAGTGTGTTTGTTACCAAACTCAGCTCAAGTATAAGGGTTGAGATGATAAGAATTATTAATATTTAATAATAACAGGTCCTTTGAGATGTTTCTTTGTATGCCTTTTCTTCTGAGAAAGGGTTTCACTATGTAGCTCCACAACAGCCTCAAGCTTACAATCCTCCTGCCTCCGTTCCTGTAGTGTTGGGACTATGGGTGTGTGCTGCCTTTCTGTGAGATTGATCAAAGCATTTCCCATGGATTTCTTAGTCAGAATAACTCCTGAAGGGAGGATGCTTGAGGCAGCCTTCAGCACGCGCCTCTTATTCATGTCTTAAGTATGGCCTGCAGTTCACATTTTTTTCTGGGAAACTTGCTCTGGAGGGTTCTTGTAGGTGCCCTTCTTATCTCTCAAGCATGCTGACAGCATCAATCAGTCAAACCCCTATGGCCTGTAGTAGGTACTAGAATCTTACACCATTTCAAACTCCCTTTAGGCCACTCAAGAATCCTTGGTTGTTCTCCATACCCAAGGCCTGATCTGCTGATGAGCCCCCCCCCGCCGCCCCGTCTTCTCCAGCATCTGATCAACTAGCTCTTGACATGACTTATTTCTGTGCTGCTGTCTGCCTGACATAGAGGAGTTACTTTCTACTCTATGAAAGCACACAGATGTGTAATTGTATTTTCTGCACCACCATAACCATCAGCGCTAATGTCTCTACCTTACCCACTCCCGTCAACACAACTATGATTCTCACTGATAGTAAAGACTTCCACCACCAATGTTCCACTGCCGCTGCCCTCACCCCTTCTACAGACATCACTATCCCCAGCACCCCAACGGGTCACATCATACTTGTTGCTAACCAGCTTCCAGTGCATGGCAGTTCAACTGTGCTACACATAAATCTTCCCTCACCTGGCAAGCAGTAGCCACTCCGAGATAGAAGGGAATTTATCTCTGCAGCTCAGGTCTGTTGGAGTCCAGTGCACCTGCTTTTCTATATGATAATAGTTCGCGTCTAGGTGCTTGCTCCTTATAAAACACTCTGCTTGGCATGGGAAACCACTTACATTATTCTAACAGCTCTACAACTAGGTGTAATTACTCTTCCACACACAACGGACAATAACGGGAAGTGAGGCGTACGGTGTCCAGGTCACATGCCATGGTTCCTAGGCTAGCATTCAATTAGGCTTCTAAAGCCCCCTGTCAAATCCCAGAGCCCAGCCTGATTCTAAACTGCCTTTGACAACATGGAAAAGCTGACCGGGAAGTATGTGGCTTGTGCTCACAAGGAGGGATGGCTGAAGGAGAAATCAGCTCCCCTAGAGTTGGGCACATCTCCTCAGACTAGAAATCTCAGATGCTTCTTTTCAACAAAGAAACGCACGTAAGCATCATGGCTTGCTGAGCTGGAGAAGGATAGGATTTGCTGGGTGAAAGTGTTTACTTCCCCTACAGCTATCAATCTGCTCGGCTTCAGATTTTTACTTCTTGTATTCCAAGCCAGAAAACACCCTTAAAAAGCAATTTCTTTGTCACGCTTTTAAAACAAACAACAGCAACAAAAAAAAAATCGGGTTTCCACTTTATCATCTTAGGAAACTATTTTATACAGTGCCACTTAAAAGTCGCGAGGAGCCAGCCAGATAGATTGCTTTGGAATCATAATTTGAATTTTAAGGATTGGTCTTGAGGTTGAGTCTCTAGCAAAGGGGAAAACAAGCCACCTGCACAACAAGGACAAGTTTCTTTGTTAAGTTAGTGTAGAAGGTGTTGAGGTGAGAGCTATTTTCCAAGACTTTCCACAGGAATCTGGCCCTTCTACTTAGCTGCTTTGCAGAAGGACAGCATAGGCAGTGTTACTGTGGAATTTTAGTTACAATGGTGTTTATCAAATAGTGATAATAGTGGTGTTTAATTAAAGGAAGTGAAAGGGGTTCTTTGATGGTTCAGGGGATGGAAAGTGAACTCAGAGAGGCCGGTCTCACGTGCCCCCCCCCCAGTCAGGGAAGGACAGTGCCTCAGATACGGTTACTGATTGCTCATTACGATTGGTTCAAGTCCAGCTGTCTCTTCAGGAGTAACAGGGCACATGAGGCAGATTCCAAAGCACTGGGCCAGAGTCCAGATGCCATCAAGTTCCAGGCAATAAAGGCAGAGTGTGGACAGTTAACACATTCCTCTTCGGTCCACTCAGGTCTTCCCAATGCCCATTACCCTACCAAGGGCATTTTATTGTCTTGGGTGATGTGACAGTTCCACACGGTTAAGGGTATTGCCGAAGTTACAGTTATCATAGTTACTAACGGTTTATGAGTTCATTATTCACCTCATAAGTATCTTAATATGAAGCAGCTCCTCTTAAAGGCACAGCACATCCCTCATTGATTCCCATGTAAGAAATGTAATGCCATCCTAGGCTGTCTGTTTTTGCTTTAGAAGCCGAAGCTGGACTGTGTTAACTGGACAACATAGATTTATGGGTATAGATGTGGCAGAAGACAAACCAAATATGTGTTGGAGATCACACAACCATGTTAATCCCAATCGATCATCCTTCCAGCTGTCACAAACAATGGTCACAGTTTAACTTCTAGATATCAATGTCTGAGAGACCCGAAACTTCCATTTCATATAGTGGTAAACAAGCCATAATGGCTTTTGGACTGATTTCATTTGTGAAAATTTTGTTAATTATTTTTGTAACTGTCATGTCAAAAGTCTATTTATTTTTGAAGGGCTGTATCTTCAGAGTTTTTGCCTCTCTTGGGTATGACCATGCCAATGTCCTTCTCTAATCTGGAAAATGGCAACATTAGTTCTTGTCATATGAATTCTATATTGCTGGCCGCAACGTGAAGATGAAAACCAACATTCCTTCCCGTACTGTAATTCCCATGTTATTTGACTGATATTACTTAAATTGTATGTGACCATATTGTAAGGATATATACATATATACAAACTAAATAAATTGCTGTTGCTATAATTCATGAGGCAATTTATTGATATTCCTTATTATATAATGATTAAAACTTAACCAAAAATGGAGTTAATCTATTTTTTGAAATTAAGAAGTAGTGATGGTCATCTTATGGCTAGGTCTTAGTATTAGTTGATTAATGTATTTTACATTTTCTAGACTCTGGGGAAGGGTAGGTTAGATCACATTCTTCCAAGGCTGTAGGTATTGATACAACTTATATTGGGACTGTATGTCTGGATCCATTACTTTTCCATCTGAGAATCCTCCCTTTCTTTTCAATTTCTGGTCCTGGATAGAGGTGAACCGCGATTCCCAGATGTAGCAGATTTAGAAATTGGGAGACTCTACTTCCTCAAGTCAATAATGTGATGGAAAGATCTGCCAGGTGGTTTTCCAAGAACTGACATCCCGTAAAGGGCAAATGTGTCCCTTGAGATGCTAAGAACTGATCTTGCCTTTCCTTCTCTCCCACAGGTTTATCAAGTGTCTGCTTTTCGGACCTCGAGAGAGGGTTGAAGGGGAGGGGAGAGGCAGGGAGGGAAACAGAGAAAAATGTAGAGCTCAATAAAAATCAATAAGAAAATAATAAAATTAAAAAGTGTCCCCTTTTCTGTCAGGTCCTGAGAGGGGACCATGTTCTCTTATCATGACTTTTCCTTCTTAGTTGAATACATAGCATATACAACCTCTAGTCTTAGTAGAGTGAGATAAGATTTTGCTATAGCATGCAGAAAACAAAGCTTACATAGGGAAAGGTAACGGTAGCTGGTGTTAGGGCAGAGGTGAGGAATATGAGCGTCCTGAGGGATGGGCAGGACCTAACCAGCTGTTGGAGAGTTGAAGCAATGCTCTTGCTGCAGAGAAAAGTGGTTTCCAGGGACTGCAGATTGCACATGTAGAATAAAACTCACTGCCTAACCTAGTCGATGGGAGTGAAAACTTTCTAGTTGATAGTTCTCCCTACATCCCGGGCTTACCACGTAACATTTTCTCCATTGCTCCGTGCAAATGCATCGCACTGACGTTTCCCTCCCAAGTCAAAAACAGGATACAGTCTGTGACTAGCAAGGTGTGCTGGTAGCAAAAGGTTTGGTCTAGGAGAGAGGTAAGTGTGCCATTGTAGGGTTCAGAAAGATCAGGTCTGGAAGGTGAGGTGGTCACTCAGAATATTACCTCACATCGGTGTCTGAGTTCCATGAGTGGGTGTATCATGAGTAATTGTAGGATATCATTTTTGTATTTTTCTTTTGCTTGCTTCTAGGGCAGGGATAGCACTAGTTCTTGCAGCGGCTGGATTAGAAGTTAGAGTCTCTTTTCACTGCTGGGAACAGAGTAGGCGTTGTTCCTCTGTAGTGTCCCCTGTGTCGTCCTGTCCTCATCACTTGGTGAGTTTTTGGAATTAGGCTCCCTTTTCCTGAGTTATCAGTTTCTCTCTTTTGAGATAGTTTCTATCAACCCACCAAAATTAAAAAAAATAAATCACTGTACAGTTTCTTTGGTTTAGAAAAATATTTCTCCTTTCTCTACATTCTTATTGCACACTGGTCTCTTTATTTTTTGTAAGCAGACTCCACTAAACACATTTGCAGGTTCTCCCCACCCTCTTTCACCCCGTGAGTCTCCTGCCAATCAGTTTCACACCCCAGCAATCAACGGTTCTTGTCAAGGTTTTCAATATGTGATGGTCACTCTCTGTTGCTCTGTCTCATTCTCCTGCAGAGGTCACTGGCACAGCCAGCTCACCCCCTCTAGAGTGACCTGTGGGCTTTTCCTGGTGTCCCCAACCTCAAAGCCTGCTATTCATCCTCCCGCCATGCTACTATCTGTGGTTAGTCTCCTTTGCTACCTCTGAAAATTAAACTACCCAGTCTTGGATGTTGGCTTTCTCTCTCTGTCTATTTTTCTTGTTCGGTCCCTTGGCTGCTGTGCCTCAGGCCAGCATAGCCACACCATCAGCCTGTCTTCTCCAGAGTGCTCACTTAGAATGAGACTAATTGCTCCCTAAAGTGCTTCATGAAATTTCAAACTTTCTTTTTTTAAAAATAAACAAACTATGCTCCCTCATTTTATATACCAAGCTTAGTTCCCACTCCTTCTGCTCTTGCCATTCCCTCCACCTATTCTAACAGCCCCACCCCCATCAACTCCTCAGAAAGGATAAGGCACATGGCTTTGGGGGAGGTCTTGGGCCTTTCTTCTCCATATTTCCATTTTTTCCTGTCTTTTCACATACTTTCTCCATTGCTCTGTCCACAGTGGTCACACTGACTTTTTGATTTTTTTATTTTCATTTGAAATTCCTTGATCATATAAGTTCCTCCCGCCATGGGGACTTTAAATGGTTTTCTCTCTTTGGGAGAATCTTCCTGCAATACTTGAATAACCTCGTCATTCCAACCTCCCATCCTTAAGGAAGACAGTCTCTACATTTCCCTTTTTAGTACCGGGTTTTAAATCTCCTTTGAGCTGTTGGCACTCCCAGTGATGTCTGGTCATCCTCCCTTCACTAAACTAGCCCCACCAGAGAAGAGAAGCTGTATACATTGTTAATTTCTATGTCCTAGGTATTAAGGCATTAGGGTATTAGGGCCTGCAGGATACTAGTAAATGCTCAATAAATATTTGTGACAGGAATGAACATCTAAATGTTATTTCTTTTCCTGTAAATCTTGTAAGAAAAATGCCATCTGAAGGAACAAATAAGTAAGCTGTCCCCTTTCTCACAGTAGCAATCTTTTGCAAAATTAGAATTCTTCCATGTGCTCTTTCGTGGGTCACTGAATTTACTTTGTCCTGAGTTTATCACCAGGACAAATCGTTCTAATTTCTCTGAAATTGTTGACTGGGTCCCCTTTGTCTAGGAAGAAAAGCAAAGCAGAGGCAATAAAGAGCAGCTTCCATGAATCACGGCTCTCCAAGGCTGGATGCCCCTCTCTTATTGTTTTTGCTGGGCTTCCACGGCTTTCCGAAGAGCCTGTCATGGCTTCTGCTCCCCTGGAGGCAAACACTTCCAGCAAGACAGGAGGAAGGCCTGCCAAGAGTGAAATGGCAGACTGAAGAGGCTCAAAGCAAAGGCCTGGAGGAAGGAAAGCCCCAGAGACAAGCCTGTGCTCACAGGCCTGCTCTGTCCTTCCTAGATGTTTGATACAAACACCTCACTGCTAATGTATTTTGAGTTTTCATTTCTTTATCTGGAGAGTAGGCATGCTAGTATTTACTCCATGGGGCTGTTGTTTGGACTAAGCTGAAATCAATATTTCATTTTTGTACCTAGTTCATTTCCCAGCTCAATGTGGGTGCTGTTATTAATAACAACATTGGTGCCACTTAAATAACTTCCCCATTCTAAGAGCTGACTCATTCAAACAACAGTTTTGCTATTTATCAAGCGTTTGCACAGAATTTTTTTTCTCCCTAAAACTGTTTAAGTGTAGGCAGTGGAAAATAAATGATAATTGAGGATAAAGTTTAAAAAATCTTGCTTAAACTTGTCTGCGTGATGCTGAGAGATTCTAGATCTGCTTTCTTTAGAAATACAGCCAGGTAACAATGCTGTGGGCCACAGCAGGAAACTCTGGGCTTCTTTCCAAAAGACCATGAAGCAAGGGGACATCAGGTAGGAATTGTCTGTGGATGAGAACTTGTGGGTTGAAATGCTTCTTTTATTTCATTCAAACAATTTTATGTTTTTGCTTTGTTTTGCTTTGTTTCTTAAGAAGGTAGGCAGTGCCAGAATTCTACTGACCACTTTGACATGAGGTAGACACCATGGTCACTATTACCTATCAGCAAACTGATGCTCGTTCTCGGCCTTGATAAAGAGCCCTTCCTCTGTTACTATGGCTGTTCAGACCTTCTCCAGCAACTACCAGTAACTTGGGTTTGGGTTGAGTGGAGGCACAGAAGTAAGTCTGGTTACTGATTCGCAGATGGCCACTCTAAGTGTAACCATAGGTCAGCATCCTCATGACCTCGTTTTCTCTATTTTCTCATATAAAATGACACTATTTTCCTTCTCTATCTTATGTACATATAGCTCACATCTCAGAGAATACCTTAAAAGGACGAACACGGGATGGGAAAGTCACATAGGTCCTGAAGACTTTCCCTTTCGATGCCAGCTACTATTTGACTCTCCTTGCCAAGTCTCCTTTAGTGGTTAGTCCGGCTCATTTGGCCATATGATTCTAGAGTGTACCATTTTGTCTTGTTTTAAGGACACAAGGCCTTTTATTATCAAGTAAACAACAGTTTGGAGACTTTATCCAGGGATACTCTGTGACGTGTTGTAGAGACACTAGAGCTGCTGTGCTCCACCATGGAAAACGCGGAACCCAGGGGAGATGCTACTCTGGCACTTCCCTAAATGTATGGGTATATTAGAATCCCAATGATGAAGGCTGGGTCATTGCCCCCCCCCTTTAGTGTCAGTTTTTCAAGCTGTTGCAGGCAGTATGGACACTATTCTACAAGAATTAAACTTTCAGTTCTCACGCTCTTAATCACACCTTTTAGCTAACTGATAGGTACAGGCACAAGCATCCTGGGAAGGAAATAGATACAAAACACACAGTGGAAGAACATCAGCCCCAGAGGAGAACAAGGAAAGGAGAAGAACATAGGAAGGCCAGACAAGGTGGACTTGGGGAACAGAAGAAAGGCTATGGCCAACAATTTTAATGTGCCAGAAACTGGCAATCTGGTGATTCTGAACAACGCAAAGCAACTCAGTCCACAGGTATTATTAGTCGGATTTGAAAGCCAGGAGACAGAGGCATGAAGGAACAACATCGTTATGCTAATGAGGATCTGAGTGTGGTTACAGAGGTATCACCTTTTCCTAACTCAGTCACACCCCATAGAATTCCATGCAAGAAGTCAAACCCTGCTTTTTGTTTGCTTGCTTGTGGAGGTTGGACTCAGGGCCTTGCACATGGCATGGCACAAAGCTAAAGCCCCTAATTTTAATTTTACTCTGGAAAAGAGAACAGAAACCATGTCAAATAATTGTATAAAATATATACTAGGACTGACTGCTTTATTGTAAGTCTTAGGTATTTTGTTTTTTGCTATCTTTTTCAAATATTTTTTCTTTTCTATTGAAAATACTTTTTTCATACAGTATATTCTGATCATGGTTCCTCACCCTCATCTCCCAGGTTTTACCAACTATCCCACCCATCCAAACCCATGTCTTTCTTCTCATAATCATTAGAGAAAAAAAAACAAATAAAATTAAACAAACAAACAAGCCAGAATTTAAAGGAAAGAAAAAAGAAAAAACACAGAAGAAACACACACACACACACACACACTCCCACATGCACACACATACACACACACACACACTCCCACATGCACACACATACACACACACACACTCCCACATGCACACACATACACACACACACACACACACACACTCCCACATGCACACACATACACACACAAGTACACGCTTATGAACAACCAATAAAATTACAAAAATGGAAACCATGATGTACAAGCAAAAGACCAGTAAGGTTAAAAAGAAATGTCCAAACAAAGCAATATAAGAGAAAAATCTCCAAAAATACTTTTGAGTTTGGGCTATGTTGTCCATGATGCCTGTCCTTGAGAGTGGTTTGTATAGCCAGTGAGACTCAATTGGAGAAAATTAAAGTTTTTCTTTTGTAAGTGTTTAGCAATTGATAATAGTTTTTTGGTTAGGCAGGGCATTGTCCCCTTGTATCTCAGCACCGGGACCTGTCCTGGCCCTATGCATGCTTTCAGTCTCTGTGAGTTCACATGTACTCAGTGTTGTCATGGCCTCTATGCACCTCCCCCCGGCTATTACAATCTGCCTCCTCTTCTGCAGAGTTCCTCCAGCCCTAAGGAATGGATTTGATGAAGACATCCCATTTAGGAATGAATATTTCAAAGTCTCTCACTCTCCTCAATTCTCAGGAATTTTAGTCTACTCCTGATGACTTTGCAAGGTGAGGCATATTAAATAGCCTTACATTATTTCACCAACTTATGGTCCGTGAATCTTTTTAGACAAATCAATTTTTAGGACTTTGGAATAGTGTAGAGAGGAGTATTGCTTAACTGCGTGAGGGAGAGCACTCAACTCTGTAAAGCCCCATTCCCTCATGGGTATGACAGGAAAGGTTCCCTGATGTTAAAGATTGTTTTGGGAAACATCTCAAGAACTTCCTTATTATGACTGAAAGGAAGACTCTTCCTTATCTTTTAGGGAAGCCCTCTGTCCTCTGATTAAAACCTACCATACAAGGGAGCAGATGTTGATGCAGCTAGGACCCCAACTATCTTGGCAACTGATTGCTAAGGTCTTCTTCGTGTAAATTCTAGGCAAGTCTCCCTTAGAACCCAGAGCCCAAATGAACCACCTGATGAGACAGCACATCCTTTGGCATCAAGCCAAGAGGCTCACAGCGGCTAATATTACTGGGCATGAGAAGTTGTTTTAGGCACTGCCACTTACTCTCTAGGTGGTCTTGATCAAATGGTGTGTCTTTTGTGCCACAGTAGCCTCAGTAGGATGAAGGAAATATACAATGACTTTTCCTGTACTGCTCCTCTTTGTAAAAGTGTGTAGGGTGGTGGTCTTAAAATGCCATGGACAATGAATTCTCTATTGCGATATGATGCTGAAGAATGCTAAGTTTCTTGTTAGGAACAACCACGTCAATTCCTTAAGAGTAGCTATTGACGTGGAAGAAGAAAGCAGAAGAAAGCATTCTTTGTGTGAGGCCTATGGAGTCTTTCTTCCTCTCTGCCCTTGTGACTTCTGTTGATTCTAGCTCCTTTTGCACATAGCTTAATCTGTAACTCCAGGTCTCCAAGACAGAGGACACAAGAGCTGGTACTTTCCCCACGTGCACACATATTACACTCATCTGCTGTTACTGTACAATCATACAACTTTTCCAAGATAACCTGTTCTGTTCCCTGAAGCAATCCCTGGGTAACCCGATAAAGGTTAATCTTGCTTGTTGGTCTATACAATCACACGGCACACTTCTAGCAAAAGATATAACATAAAACATCCATGGGAAAATATGGGTGCATTAAATATTTTATCCAAGTTAATTAGCAGTAACTAATCTGACCTTCAAGGGCAGTAAGTCTTACTATTTAGTAAATGGTTAGATAATCCAAGGAGACTTGTATTGTGCTACCAACCTGACCTGTTGTCAAAGTCATGTTTATTTTTTGAATTCAAAAACTAGTCTTATAAAAACAGTAGGGTCCTTTTTAGGAGAAATTTTAAGAAAGCAATTTAGTTCATTTTAATTAAAACAATGATTTTTGTTTATTTGATTCTTGGAGACAGATGTTAACTTAGCCCAGGATAACCTCAAACTTCCTATTTAGATGAAAATGAATTTGAACTTCTGATTCTCCCATCCTCTTCCTCTCAAATTTCTGGATTACATGCATTAGCCACCTTGTTTGGTTTTACGTCATCCTGGGAATCGAACCCAGGACCATGGGTGCTAAGCAAACACTCTACCAACGACAGTATTGTCTCAGCTCCACAAAATCAGCGTTCTTAATTGGAGGCTGGAATTGTGTTTATGCTAATTCCTCAGGGGTCTGGTTTCAGGTGGAGGAGTCTGACAAGATAGTAGATACTTTTGAGAAAAATTATAATGTTGTATTGAGTAAGACATGAAATCCATGCCATTAATACGGAAGTAATAATGAATAGGATTTAACACTGTAAATAAACCATTATTGACAGGAAGAAATTGAAATGTCAGAAATTGGATTATTCAAGGAAATTCTCATCATTTTTCCTCTTGGGACCATGGACATCCCCTTGATATCTAGTCACAGTGAAACTCACAGCCTTCTATAATTCAAATGCCTATGAAATGCATAAAAACAGATATGGGAGAAACACACATTCTAAATGGACACAGTTTTAAGCTTTACCCCACTAGCTTTTTATGAACTAGTCCTAAGCTTTAGAAAAAGAGAAACAACATATGAAAATAGAATTGACGTAGATTTTCATAGCAGTGTATTTTTCTAACATAGTTCTTAACATATGAAAGTATCATGATACCTTTGTTGCCACTTGATTTTAAATCTATCACTTGTATAACCTGCACAGTTTATTACTGATTGAGTGGTGACCATGACTCCTACATGAGGACCTCATAGCAGATAAAGTTGAAGCTCAATTTGGGGCAGGAAAGACTTGGCTGTGGCTGGTTTTCTCCATTTCAATACGTCCATTGGTGCACTAATACTTTAAGGCTATGTCCACTCTCTCAGTGCAGGAGAAAGGCTGTAGGCTCTGAATTCAGGCAGATAGATCTAGTTTTAAGTCACATTTCCGATGGTTCCTACCTTAATTTGGTTTTATATGGTTCTGTGACGTATGCTTTCCTTACTTTTCCCTCCAGATGTAAATTAGATAAAACATATAAGCTTTCTGGTTATATTAACTCAAAAACGCTAGCCCCTTCCCAGTTGCATGTTCACAAATAAAAAATTTGGCTTATGACAAAAGGCTCTGTTCAATGAGCAATAGAAAAGCATGGTGATAGCAGAGGGGGAGCCTGCCGAAGAGAGCTTGACAGAGAGAATTCTAAACAAAACATCTGATGCTCATCTCTGATTGTTATTTTTAAATGGCAATTAATTTTTTAAACCTTTGGGCATTTGCTGCAATCCAACACGGAACAGAAACGACTAAACTCACTCGTCACACTGAAGTAAATAAAAGGAAAAAGTCTAGAAATGAACGCCTTCAGCAAACTGGACATCAGGCAGTCCCACCCTGGGAGGCTTAAAAATAAAAGGGGTGAACGCCATGATGCCCACAGCCTGCTATGCTGGGAAGGTGCCAGGCTGAATCAAGCCTGGTCTGATAATGCCCCTGACTTGGGCTCAAAGAGTTAAGGCAGAGAGGATGCGAAAGCTGGAGGAAGAGCAGTGGTTCTGAGGGCCCAGATGCTGTTAGAACCACAGAGGAGTGAGGTCCTTTTTTTGGAGGGGGTCAGATCTACTCTTCTTCTCAAATCCCTTCTCAATACCCATCACTCCTATAGCATCATCTAAAATTGTTGAGCATATATTTTGTGCCTCTGTTTTATGAACATTAGATGTAATAAATTTTCATACAGAAATACCAATTATTTACAAAGTAAAAAGCCTCACTTTTGGTTTTAAATGGTCAGCATCAATGTCACATATAACATATCTGACTGACCGAGAGGACAAACATATGAATTGGTCTCACATTTGTTCACTGTACCAGAGTCAAAATCAAGCACTATTTTCAGCATAGATGTTTCTATAGGCATATAAATGACTCTATACCTTTACTTCTCTCATGATTTTACACATTTAAATACAATAAATGATTCATTGATAGCCATATCCTTTAATTCGAGATTTTTCAGCTCAAGCTGTCGGAAACACTCAGGATTACAAAGAATTTTGAGAGTTACAGTGGAGTGGACTTGACCTCCGGCTCCATCATCCCATCTCCAAGTCATACGGACAAATGATACAAACTCTGTGTAAAACAAGGATAGGTAGAATCCGTGCCATAGCTGAAAGGGAGGCTATAGAAGACAAGTCAGGTAAACGTTCACACAAGGCAAGTAAGACCCAGTAGCAGTTTGAATATGAATGGCTTCCTTAGGCTTATACATTTGAATGATTGGTCACATCAGGGCGTGGCTCTGTTGAGGAGGTGTGGCCTCGTTGGAAGAAGCCTGTCAATGGGGATACATTGAGCTTTTGTGGGCACAATCTAGGCCTCAGTGTGTGTCTCTCTCTCACACATTGCTGCCTGCTGACCCAGGTGCAGAAGTCTTAGCTCTTCAGCACCCTGACTCCCTGAGTGCCGCCATGTTTCCTGCCATGACAACCGTGGACTAAACTTCTGAAACTGTAAGTCAGCCTTAACTCAATGGTTTCCTTAATAATCACTGTGGTGGTCATGGTGTCTCTTCACAGCGCTAGAACTGACGACGTTTCCTGAACTGTAGCTTGATCTGTTCTGTTAATACTGACGCCAACAAGTCAAAACCATGACTGCGCCTTCCTATGCTGTTTCTGAGTGGAAGGTAAATGCGTTCATGCCCTCCCTTACTTCTAGAATAGCTTGTTCCTGAGCTATGACAGCACAGTTCATCATATTATAAAGTCATTTCAACAACATTTAGGAAGGCACTGATAATTGTTTTAAATTTGATATTTCTTTAGAACAGATGCTGTGGGTTGAATATAAATTCAAAGGTAGAATTGGGCATGCACGCCTTGTTCTTGTTTGTAGGTCATGTTGAGCTGAATCGATTTCACAGTGAGAGTATGCTCCTTGTCTCTGCTCAATGCTGCGCAAGCACTGAGGAGACCCTCTCACCTTTCAGTTACTGAGAATTTCACTCTAAAAATCTAATTCCCCATGTATTGCCTTCCCTTGGGAGTATATTTGTAGGGAATTATGCAGTACTATATCTTTTTTCTGAGGATGTGACTGGGTCACTCGGATTCTAGCCTTAATCCTCAGAACTTTAAATCCCTGGAAAATTCCAGGATCTAAGCAAATTCATAGTCCTCCAGTGTCACAGGGTGTGAAAGCCATCGCCTGTCTCTGGCTAAATGCAGATTTGCTCTTCAAATGCATTGTTCTGGAGACACAGTTTGACCTGATTTGGGTAAAGGACTTAGGAAGTTTAACCCGTGAGTGGTTTGTACTTTTGTCGGCTACTGTAAACCTCCACCACTCTGCAGGAGAATCCACAACTGCCATGTCCCCAAACAAGTACAATTCCTAATCAGATTCTACACACGTATCCTTCCACCCACAGAGACGTGTGGCTCTTACCAATCATTGATGAAGCTTCCCCCCTTTTCTTTTGAATGGATCAAGACTATATTACAGAAAGGCACAACTAGTCGAACTGTAGAAAACGATGAACCACAGCATTTACAGCCCCAACTGATACATCTACAAAACCTACACCTAAGCCTCTGGAGACATGACAGAATGGGTAAGTGGGAAGATTGTCAGAGCCGGAGGAGCAGGCTGTCTGCCGTGAGACTGTGTCTTCTGTGTACAACAAACCTCAGCACTGGGGTTGCCTAACCAAGACCTTAAAAATGACAACACAAATCGACATGCCAACATAAATGAAGGAAATCTCACAAGGCTCCACCCCCAAATGAAGATGCTGTGAATGACTGCTGGGAGAGGCAGAATCGGTCTTCCCCAAGAACGAGGCCCATGAGACCAACCGTCATTGGACAACCGTCCAATACCAAGGGGCAGCTCTAAAAATAGAGACACATGAACAACCCTAAATAGAATCACAGGCTGTATTTAGAAATTTATATCTACGTGTTACATGTTTATATGAAACAGTAATAATTAAATAATATAAATAGAATCACAGGCTGTATTTAGAAATTTATATCTACATGTTACATATTTATATGAAACAGTAATAATTAAATAATAAGGGACTAGGAATTTGTGCAATTGTTGGGGGGGGGAAGTTTACAACAGAAAAAGGAAATTTTGTAAACACAGCGTTCAGTCATAAAATTCTCCAAAAAGAAAAAAAAATGAAAGCAAGTTGACTAATCATAAGGTCAAAGAATGAAAAAATAATTACAAAAGACCTTGTTGCTTAGGCAGAAAATGCAATGAAATTCATGATTTTCTGAGACTGATAGCTGAAATTAGTTAGGCTATCAAGGAATAATACATAGGAATAAATTATATATATATATATATATATATATATATTTCACATTATAGAAACAAATAGTGAGAAAATTAAAGAGGTCCATGCTTAATGATGCAAATACCTCAAGAAGGTGTAAGAAAAGATTTTGCAAGATTCTCCACTGAAACTAAGACATGTTTATATACAGAAATTAAATAAGATACAAAGAAATGGTTTAGTGCAATTGTATTGACTTCTCAGTTCTGTCAGCAATCCAGGATGCTTTCTGAGGAAGGAATTACGTAACGATATTTCTAGTTTTGAAATTCCCACAGTGTATCCAAGTCAGTATTTAAGATGATAAATAAAATTGGAAGGCACACTTTCTGCAAGGCTACGATGATCTAGAGAGTGTGGTTTGGGCATAGGAATGAATAGACATATCAGAAGACCTGGAAAGAGATCCCAGAATTAGAGGTGTCCTGACACAAGGATTTGTCTTTGGAAAAGCACCAAACTAATCCAATGGGAAAATAAACTATTTTATCCTAGCAAATGGGAGACAAAATGAAATTGGAACCTACTTTAAAAGACATCCATGAAGCTTCATGACGATGTAGAGCAAAAGTACAAAGCGTGGGGTGATAGAGAATACAATCATGATTTCATAGAGGCAGACACTTTTCACACAGTTCATTGAAAGTGGTAACCATGGAAGGAAAGTGACGACGTAGAATTCATAAAGATGAAAAATCATTACGCCTCCAAAAGATACTGTAAATAGCATAAACAATAAGCCATAAGGGGAATAACTATCTACAAAGCACACCTCTGACAAAGAGTCGTGATCAAGATGTGGAAAAGTCTTTGCTCTTGGGTATTTACCTGGGACAAAGGAAAACACTCACAAAGGACTTAGACCAGCTTCATTCGTGGTCACTCAGCGCTGCGGTAGCCCTGCTAACCTTCAACGGGAGAGTGTATAAACAGCCTTCAGTATACTCATCTAATGGATTATTCATGAGGAAAATGCATTCAACAACATGGATGAACCTCAATGCCATTCCACTGAGTAAATGAAGCTTTATGTAGCAGAGGACATAGTATATGATTCCATTAATATAAAATTCATAAATAAGAGAAATATTCGTAGCAAAAGAAGTTAGACTAACGTTGCCTTTTGGAAGGGGAGTGATAGCAATATTTCACATTTTGATGGATATTTGGGCTGCCCAGGTGCATCCAATTGTCAATATTCAGTGAACGCATACTTAATAATCATGCATTTCATTGCACAGAAACTCTGTATTAACAACCGTAAACAACTACTGAACTCTAGTTAGGGATATGCATCACGAATTATTTATGAAAAGAATGTGTTCATGTCGGCAGTTCTCACTGAAATGTACTGAAAAGCCGATGGGAGAGCAGATACATAGATAAGCGATAAGAAGAGAGGGTCAATGTTCATGGTAGAGTCCAGGTGGATTTACACCAGGACTCACCAAAACATTTCTTCCCCTGCGGTACACGCTTCAAAGTTTCCATTACAACATTTCAGGGGAGAAAGGCCCATCTGTATGCTTCAATCTGAGCAACTGAAAATTTCAAGTAAGCCCATGAGCTCCTGTTCAGAAACATTTAGAAAATAAACAGATTGTTGTCAATCATTCCAGCAGGTTTATTTACCA
Source organism: Microtus oregoni (assembly GCF_018167655.1). Classification (NCBI taxonomy): domain Eukaryota; kingdom Metazoa; phylum Chordata; class Mammalia; order Rodentia; family Cricetidae; genus Microtus; species Microtus oregoni. Next base: position 4,323,135 of record NW_024543059.1, read on the forward strand.
TTTACACACAATCCTGGGAATTGTTCTGCTCCCTTCCATCCTCAGATAATTGTAACATGCAGCATCTTGGAATTCGGTTCCTTGACACTTTTTCCACACCTTTAGTTTCTCCTTACATTTCTGGCTGTCTCTATTCTCTCTCACTACACTAAAATACATATTGTTTTTCTCTCAAAGCTTTGTTATTAAATCTTTTTAAATGCACCAACAATGTTTCTCAAAATTGACAGTTTATTTCGGAGCCACCCAGGCTGCTTTCTAAAGTTCTGTCTCCCTGATCTACCTCTGAGTACCTGGCATGGAACCTATATAGTTAGCACTAGGCATGGGTAATCTTCATACATCCTAACGCAGCTCCACCCAACACAACTAGCCTGTGATGTTTCTTCTGATATTTGAAGGGTCTTGGTCCCTGTTTCCACATTCATTATTTTTGTTTCATTGCTTTATTTTGTTTTTTAATGATTTGACTCACTTTCAACCGTGGCTGTTTAATGGCACTCAGTCTCCTGATGGTTTCTGCCTTCTCTGCTGTTAAATACTTGGACTCCCCCCCCCCCCCTTTAATTCTTTACATTTCAGAGACACCTGGGCATTTTGCAGCAAGCACCTTGCATGTTGAGGGTTGGTTCCCTAACAAAGATTATTGGTTTATCTACTCACAATAGTGATAGTGTTTAGCTAACAATAATAAAATTATTTGTTACTATTAAAAGATAACGGTGAATGCTGCCAAACCAAATAATCATACATTTACGTAAAATATTGAGGTTTTAAGTTTTCTCTCATAACTTGGTTGCACAGTTCTTCAGTGTGATTTTGCACAGCAAAGTCATGTGATCACATCAAAATGTTGGACATCAAAACTCTTTGCTAACTCCCAGATTTAACAAGCAGTTTCTGCAAGATGATGCCAGTCTAACGTTAACAGATTTGAGTCCCAACTACAGATTTCATAGGCCTGGAAGGAAAACAGTGCTGATCTCATTTACTACCATGCTTAGTCGTCAGGCCAATTGAAGTCCACATGAATTTCCTAAGCACTGGGAAAATAACCAATCAAGAGATGCCTTGGCTAGTAAATGGCTGGTAGAGCAACCTACACAGAACTAATCATGGCCAAATAGACCGATAGGCTTAGCAATGATGGTGGTGATAACTTTCATTGCCAAAGTGGTTGCTACCTGGTGGGCAATCAAGAGAGTGTTTGAGAGGGATTAAACACAGATGATGAGTCATCATAGTACCATACAGAAAACATCAGTAGTGACCTCATTTCACACCTGGGAAACCACAGCATCCACCAACCTGACAGAAAGGATGCTAAAAGGCACACAGTCAGAAAGTCTACTCAATATTTTGTCTGACTTCAGAAATGCTGAGTAGGCTCACCGCTGAGAGTAAGGCCCTCCAATAGGAAGCAGTCAGAGCTCTGCCGGGTAAGGGGAATGCAAGCAAGGATGGGGTGTGTACATTAGCAAGGCTTCAACCCCCCAGTTCCAGAGGGGAATGGTGGGCGAGGTGGCAGGAACTGCTTAAACAAAGACAAAGGCCGAGGAAAGCCTGTGCATGTGTCTTCAATCCAGGAGCAGGAATTCTCGGAGCACACAGCTAGTCATCAATCTGAATTGTAAAGAAGAATCAGCCCCTAAGAATGTGCCCTGACCGGTGTATTAGGTAACCGAGAGGAGCCATCTGCTCTGAAGGAGATCAGAAGACTCTGAAGAGAAGCAAGCACTCCCAAAAGAATACTCGCTTTCCTGGGGGGCAAAGAACTGTGCTAGAATCTTGACTCTACTTTTGGAACATGCTAAATTGGGAGATAATGCATGACATGGCTTTCTCTCAACAGCTTCATACGTTCATTTGTTCCATTATCGATTAAACAGCAAACAAAGCAATAAACAAATTCATAAACAGAATAAAAAACATGAGAAAGTGACTTGACTGGTCCTAATATTCAGCGGTTAAAGATTTCAGTGGCAAATGAATATGAGAAAGCTCCGAGCTTTCTGTACAGCAGGGCTTCCTACAACTATCGTATGCCAATATTCACTGTGAATCTTCGAAGTGCAAGCAAGGTATACAGGACTTCCAAGCCTATTTGTCCCTAGTACCCCAGTTTTATAGACTGTAGTTTATGAAATGCTAAGCAGATACTCTTCAGAGTCACTGGGGGCACACATTTTGGAGCAGAATTGAAATGGAGGTGAAGGTAATATTTAGTGAGCTATTCCTTTGTGTCGAGTAACAGCACTTGTACATCTGCACAGAAATTATTAGTTCTCACCAAAGCACAGTAAAGTAGATGCCATTGGTCTAGGTTTGCAGAAACGCATACCCGGGGCCTCGGTAATTAATCGGCATCAGGGCACATAAATAGTAAGCGGAAAGTGCGGACAAGGAATGAGGTTTTTCTGTGGAAAGACTTTTCCCTTTGTGGGGCATTAGACTGGGAGCTTGGTGATCTCTCTGAAACGAATGACAGGTTCTGTAGGTTAAACCAGAGGAGCACATGGTCCCTGAATCTACCCAAAATGCCTTCGCTGCCCTTTGTAAACGAGTCCTATCTGTTTTGTTTTCTCGAGGTTCATCAAATACTAATATTAATAATTGGTTACTCATTTCCTATGGGACCATTTTCAGAACAAATGAGATTTAGTGTTCTTTATTCTTTTATCTCCTCCTATTTATATGTGTGTATAAGGTGTGCACATGTATGAATACCTGCATATGTGAGCATGTACAGTCAGAGGCTGAGAGCTGGTATCTTTCTCTATTGAGCTCTGCTTTGTTTGGTAAGATTTATTTTATTATTTATTTATTTGTGTGTGTGTGTGTGTGTGTGTGTGTGTGTGTGTGTGTGTGTGTATGTGTTTGCATTCTAGCTCACAGAGGCCAGAAAAGGGCATTAGAGTCCCAGTCCTGGAATTACAGACCTAGGCAAGTGACCTATTGCAGGTACTGGGAGCTGAACTCCATTCCTCTGAAAAAGCAGCAGGTTCTCTTAATGGTGAAGCCATCTCTCCATTTCCTCTCCACCTACTTTCTTTGAGGCAGGGTCTCTCACTGAATGTGGAGCTCATTCACTTGGCTAGACTCCCTTGAAATTCCCCTGTCTCTGCCTCCCAGGGCTGGGATACTGATGTGTGCCATCATGTTCGTGTCTCTTACATAAACACCAGGGGCCTGACTGCCAGTCCTGATGCTTGTACAATAAGCCCGCTAGTCACTGAGTAATCTGCCCAACCTCCTACCTCTATTTTTCTCAGCCCATTATTTCTTTAGAAGAAATGCACTTGGCTTCAGTCAAGGTCAATCAAGTAAATGTGAATAAACCCGTCTAATCTAATCCTCCATAACTCAGTCAAATCCAATAACATCTTACATCTCTTTTGAATCCATGCTAATCTGCAGGCTGACAGAAAGCAAACATTTTACCCTGCTTATTTCTTAAACTCTGACCAGTGTATGATGTTGAGTAGATGCTGCTGTTTTTGAAACATTGAGGAAACACCTGTAGGAGTAAATGTAGGTGCTTTCCTGGGGAATAAGCACTGAGTAAAACCGGACCAAACACAGGTCTTGATTCCTTTACTGAAGCAACCACTTCCTGTTGGTGTGACCTTGAGCAAAATATGTACATTTCCTGAGCCTCGCCTCTTTATAAAATGGGAAGAATACACTATTTCAGAGAGTGGTTGCTTGGGTTAAATGACATCATTGAGGGAAAGGGCTTACCCCGGTGTCTGTCACAAAGACAATGGCAATTGTAATTATTGATACTCTGATACTGCTATGGTTGACGACAAGAGTAAGTGAACGAACAGATTTATGTTTCTATATTTGTAGAGCGGCAGGGACAGTAAACTCGAAGCCATGGACTTCAGGACACTCCTTATTGCCATCTGGTCCTGGACAAACACGTGATTTCTTTTCACTGGGTTCTCATCTTGAGGTTTTACTGGATGCTGTTTGCATCCAAACAAAAGTAGAGAACACATCTGAAGGTCCCTGATGGAGGGGGGAGAGTGGGGAGGAACTGACGCTGCTTTCCTTCTCCAGGGCCAGCCATTAACTCCTGATGGAGCCTGCAGGGCACATGGGAACAGGCCCACTGTGCGCTTGGCTCAAATCACACTTTTGAAAGAGATTGAAAAATATGCTTTTTCTTTCCTTCAATGTGCACACTCTGTGACATTTATATAGTTTGAAACATCGTGACTGATGTCCATCAGAAATGAAATATTCGTAAATGGTAATAAAATGATAAAGTGATCATCATCTCCTAGTTTTTGTCTTTGTGCAAGACAAGGAGCTATCGCTAGGGCTTTGCCACTTTCAGTCTGGGATTCTAGGACATCAACTCTTGGTATTCCCTTCCCTAATACTCGTTTCTGTTTAACAAAGATCTCACAATAAAAGCATGTGTGTCATTTCCCAGGCTACAATTAGACAAGCAAAGATGTTTAAATTTTACAGTCTCTTGTATTAAAAGGTATTGAACCAAAATTTAATTGTATGGAAAGCAGTGAGGCTTGACTTTTGGATATATAAAAACATGCATTCTGATTTGTGTTGGTTATCTTTTAAAGTTTATTTATGTGCATACGTATTCTTTACTGTGCAGCTATGTAGGTGCCTGCAGAAGCCAGAGGAAGGCATCGGGATATCTTGATACAAAGCTATGGGGCTTTGTGGATCAATTGAAATATACTGGGAACAAGATTGGATCTTCTAGAAGAACCACAAGCACTCTTAATTACTGAGTCATCTCTCTAGACCCCTTGGTAACTTTTATAAAAAAATAATTAATTAAAATCTCCTATGCTTTCTTTTAGTACAAATATCTTCCCTGATAAATGAGTGTGATGATATTGAATTTTACGAGTTGTTGTGAAGATATTTTTATTTATCTAAAACTTACATAGGCAGTCCATATTTTGTGAAGATTAACATAATTTGTGTAACAATCTTGTGAGGCCGATTCTGTTTATACCCTACATTGTGGATGAGTGATCATCAAGTCAGCCAGACTTACTTACTAAGTTCACATTCTTAACTGGGAAGGAAGGAGCCTATGTCCTGGGTGGAGCAAAGCCTAGGGCTTTGTGGGCCAGTGTGATGTCCTAGAAGTCCTCATTTCCCTTAAACAAAGACAGTCTGAAGATGAAACCCAGGAACAATATGTGTGGACCATTTCCAGTGTTGCAATTAGAACTGCCATTAGAGAAGGCAGAGGCGGTTAAATCCTACAGGACCTTGAATTCAAACCACGTTGAACCAACGTGTAGTGATTCGACACTAATCAGGCCTTAATCCTCATCTCAAAGAGACAAAGAACATAAATGCCATGGAAGATGATGGAAGACACAAACCAGACCACGTATTTGTTTCAAATGCAGCAACATTTCTTAGATGAACTCAGAAGCTCTTCGACTCGAAAGCACACACAGGCTTAGCTGGAGCCGCTCTGCAGGCACAGGCTATTTCTCCTGCTCGGGCTGCTGTCTCACAAGCCCAGCAAGCCGAGACTCGGGAGAATAAGGTACAGAGAGGTTAATAATGCTGACCAAGACCTGAACTTGTGTCTTTCTGGCTACAAACCTCAGATCTTTCCATTAAAGCACAATAAATTATGAAAGCGACAAAATAGGTCACTTGGCCACTTCCAATTCCACACCTCAAGGGATTTTTACAATTCCCACTTGACAAATAGTGCGAGCTCACTTATTCTAGGTTTTGCCAAGAGGACTAAAGAAGCAAAGATCAATGAGGTAGTCCTGCGGAGAAGAATTTCCAAGTGACACTCTCGAGGGGGAGGGGAAGGGACCCTTAGGCTGCCTTTCTCTGTTCTCGCACTCTTTAGTGCTGAGGACATTTCTAAGTAGACTTGGTCAAGGAGAGACCCAGAACAATTGGTCAGGCCTCGGGTCTCCGGCAAGTGGGCTCTGCTATGGTGCTGACTACCCTAACTTGCCTTGCCTGTGTCTGGAATGATCCTTGGCACTCCCATGGCCAACAAGTGAAATCAGTCGCACCTCGCCGTATTTCTTCAACTGTCGTTCTGCGAAAATTACTGGCCACCTAAAAAATGGAGCCACGGCTTGGAAAATGATCCCGTTCCATGTCTGTTGGGTCAGTGTCTCTTCCTCTTTATATATTGCCTTCTATAAGAAATATATATATATATATAATATATATAATATATATATATATATATAAGAAAAATATATAAATATATTTATATATTCCTTTATATATTGCCTTCTATAAGAGGTGACCAACTTTTTGACGTTGGAATATGACATCACCATGTACAAAATTTACACTCAAGGAATGCCCTATCTAGTTCCAAAAATAATGACAAAAAAAAAAAACCCACCCAGAAACAAACAAACCAATTGCATTTTAACTGTTTATGATTTTTTTTTCTGGTTCACATTCATACCTATCCTCAGGCTGTGTATAGCCCACGGGCTCCAGCAGGAAGATTCTGGGAAGCCACCAAAGTCCTATTATAGGCATCTATACCCTATTATAGGCATCTATCCACTCCACCTTGCCTCTAGTTTCTATTGCCAATTATCAGTTTACTACAGATGTGGGGGATTAATTATCTCACTTTTTTTATTATCTCACTTTTCGTGTGTTAAGCTTGACCCATTTTAGCTGAATCCTCTACCCAGGGTGTCAGAGGCTAACATCGAGAAGCTTTCCAGCTTCTTTCTCATCTTGGAGGCTCCACTTGGGAGAGAGCCGCTTCCAGTCCTCCTCAGGACGCTAGCCTGGCTGATTTTCTGACACTCATGGGACTGAGGTCCCACTCTTGCTAACCCTCAGCTTGCGACCATTCTCCACTTCTAGAGGCCACTCTCAGCTCCTTGCAAATGGACTCCTGCAACTCAGCTCTAATCTTATCAGATGTATTTCATTACTCCAGAGTCTCTGACAAACCATCAGTGGCGCCGTAGAATCTCTCAGTTTCCAAGGTTTATGGGATGACCCACGGAGTCTCTATTTTAAGGCTTACTGTGTAATATAGAAATTCACACATGAAAATATAAAAATAAAAGCTCATGCACGCAAGCAACATCTGAGGGGCAGGAAGCAGATGGGGATAGGTTAGAATTCTGACAGCCCCACACCATGACCTGGAGAGTCTAGCTGCTATGCCTGCTGTCCAATTAAAACCTTTCAGAGGATGATGCCAAAACTCATTAAGACCAAGTTTATGATCCTAGCCACCCACCGCTGGAATCTGAGAGTTGGGCAGGTGGCTCCCACTGGGAAGTCAGCCTACACGGCCACCTCAGGCCTTTTCATCCACTGCAGACTGTTCCCACGTTCCTCCCTTTCCCTGTAGATGCCACATGCCTCACAGCTGATCCAGTGTAGACAACAACAGGTCTATAGCCAGCTAATAGAGTGCCATGTTACCAAGGCCTCAAGTCATAGATGGCGCCTTGATATGCTCAGTGTGGAGTATTGCCAATTCTTGGCAAAAGAAAGGGAAGAGGGAAGGGTTATTTTTGTTGTTGTTTTGTTTTTTGTTTTTTGTTTTTTTTTTTTTTTTTGCAGAAGAGTGACAGTTGTCCCAGACTTGATTCTGCATCGAGTTGGAGCGAGGTGAGACCTTTTCTCCCACCACGAGCCCCAATATTACTAACTCTCTTCCCATTCATCTCCCATGATGACTCAAGCAACTAATCTCTCTGTGTCACTTTCCCCAGATGTTTCCCAAGCTCTCTGATACTGCTCAAGAAGCATCTGCTTGTGACGTCATGACATTTGCTTCACCCTATGTCACAAATGTGACATTGCCATCAAAACCCAAATACTGCTGACAGAAGTCAAAAGAATGTTCCAGGCTTCTGGGAAACAGAAGAGATCCCCTGAAGCATCCACAGTGATCAATGTCTTTCCACATATTCTATGTGCTTCTGTAGCTATCCAGTGTGAGAGAATTTGTCAAGTTGGCCCGTACTATATATGAGTTGTGGAGCAATAAAAAAAAAAGTTAAGAAAGAAAAAGTAACCATGTGCCATTCCCTCAAAATAACTTACAGATAATTCTTAGTGTTTGAATTTATGGCGCTAGTAACCACTGACATTTAGTTTTGTACATTTTTGCCAGAGTTCTGTGCGTAGCGAGTGTTAATCGGGGCACAGAGTCGATTGCTGTTATTCTAAGGTCTTTACTTTTTGTATAAAATTCAAGGGTTTTCAAGACTTCTACCTTAGGTTTTTTCCCATTGTAGAATGCAATGGCTGGGTATGCAGAGATATGTGGGGTTTTCTGTATTTCAACCTACAGCGAAGTCATATTCCCTTTGCATAGCAACAAAATATCTCCTTTATATTAGCTATCCAGGGGAAAGTTTTCCAGCTGTAGGTTGAATATGAAATGGTTAGGAGGAAAACACTAAAGCTTACATGATGACCTTATATTACACATAGGACAAGTTTAAAGGGTTTAGTAACATTTAGGAAATAAAAAAGAGCAAGATTGATTTAAAGCAGATTGAATGAGCTTATGACCTTGACCCTTTATTAGATGAGTAGCCTTGGATTAGATAGATAGATAGATAGATAGATAGATAGATAGATAGATAACCTAGTTTCTCTACTCTATATCAGAGCCACAGTAACTACCTCATAGCCTCATGGTATAGAAACGATGATTACATGAATCACTATTTGTGAAATAGCGGTTCATAGCATGTTATTTCAGGTTCTTAAATAGACTCTTATGTGCCATTGACCAAGGGGTTCAAGTATTGGGTCATCTGGGAGGAGGGAGAGTGACCTCACTTGGGAGCTACCTTCTGGTTGCCTGATGCAGGAGGATGTGGTGTTAGGGGAGACGTTATAAACCACAGTGGGAGAGAAATTGGTGGTAGAAAAAACAGAATATCATTTTTTAAAAAACTGAGATTTGCCCTGAAGGAAATGAGAAGCAATGTGGGGATTTCAGAGCCTGCCATGGCCTCACAAGGCTGGACTCAAGGGTACCTTGAGCGACTACTGTCACCTAGACATACTACTGGTGTGGAGGCTCCAGAAATGGGGACAGGTGTCAATAGGATAGAAGAGCAGAGCTTTATTGCTTTCCTATCTTAGTGGCTTCTGCAAAGTTGGGTGAGGCAGGAATTAAGGGGTTACAAGGAGGAGAGCAAGTCATCATTTTGGCAGGGCTGGGTTGTCACACCCCTCCTAAAGGCACTGGCCCCACAGGGTTCCATCTCGTGAGTCACTGTGCTTTGGGATAGGAGTATTTATTTATTGATTTGTATGATTTAAAAAGAAAACAAACTATCTTTTTTTCATTTTACATACCAGTCCCAGTTCCCACTCCCTCCCCTCCTCCCATTCCCTACACCTACCTCCCTCACCCCCATGTACTCCTAAGAGAGGGTAAGGTACATTGCTTTGGGAAAGTCCAAGACCCTCCCTACTATATTTAAGCTGAGCAAGGTATCCATCCAAAGAGAACAGGTTCCAAAAAAAAAAAAAAAAACAGTACAAGCAGTAGAGATAAAATCTGGTGCCATCTTAATAGAGATGGGTTAAATTAATGCCAGTGGTCCTCTAGTCTGCCCCAGGCATGCAACTGTCACCCACATTCAGAGTCTGGACCTATGCTGTTTCCTTCCCTGTCCGACTGGAGTTGGTGAGCTCAGGTAAGCTGTTTCAGTGAGTGTACCCATCATGGTCTTGCCCTCTTTGCTCATATTCTCACTCCTCTGGACTTTGGGGAGCTCAGCCCAGTGCTCCGCTGCAGGTCTCCACCTCTGTTTCCATCAGTTGCTGGATGAAGGTTCTATGATGACATTTAAGATATTCATCAGTCTGACTACAGGTCAAGTCAAGATGGGGCCCCCTCTCCTCTATTGCTTAGGGTCTTAGTTGGGGTCATCCTTGTGGATTCCTGGGGATTTATTTAGTGCCTGGTTTCTTGCTAGTCCCATAATGACTCCCTTGATCAAAATATCTCTTTCCTTGCTCTCATCTCTGTCCTTTCCCCATCTCAACTATCCCATTCCCTCAAGTTCTCCTTACTGTTCCCCTTCTCCCCTCCTCCCTACTCCCCCACCCCATACTCCCAATTTTGTCAGGCAGTCTTATCTATTTCTCCTTTCCAGGTGGATCTATGTATGTTTTTCTTAGGGTTCACATTGTTACATGAGTTTTAAGGAAAATAAAATCTTGCTCCCTGTCCTAGATTGATTAGGCCAGGTTGTGACACATGACTTAGAGAGTTTGGGCATAGAATCATGGGGTTCATAAATGCCCTTCATCTTCACCATCATCTCCAGGCAACTTGGGATGAAAGAAATAATGCCAGCAAGGACAGATGATTTCAGATGGTGGCATACATGTCCCTCCATGCCTGTTGGTTAGGACACTACAGACAGGTGTTTCTACCATGCTGAGTGGCTCTGGATTGGATGCTGAGTGGGTAAGGATCTGGTTCGTTAGGCAGCTGAGGAGGGCCCCAATTATATTTTCATGGCGGCATCTCTTAGCAGAGAGTCCTTTCTGCTTAACTGTCTTCGAAGGCACAGGCAGGTGGTTTCAGAAACTTGCACTGTGTCAGAAACGACAGCAACAGGCCATTTCCCTGCGTATAGGGGAAGAGAGTGTGGTGAGGACACACTCATTTTCTCGGACTATTCTGGAAAATCATGGGAAGGAATGCTCTAAAGAGGAGCTCCACACCTTCAGGGGAGGTTAAGGAAAACAGCCCAACTACTCATACCTGCTCCTAAAAGCATCTTCAAAACCCACAATGCAGAACCCATAGGGCCGCTCCTACCTGGGGGAGCCTGAGAGCTCTTTAGAGATCTCCCTTTAAAGTATTTGCTCAACTTTGTTAAATAAACTTCTGCTCGAACCGTCTGTCTCTTGACTAAGTTCTCTCCTTGAAGAGGATAAGATGTGAAAGACCCGGACAACAGATTGTGGGAGCACACAATTTTTATTTCAGACAAGAAAGGTGGCCTCGTCACACTTAGTGCCCCTGCCTCTCTTTCAGTCAGCTCCGCCACCGTTCCCTTTCATCGGAAGGGAAAACCGAAGACCCCTGTGTGACTAGATCACAAACTCCAACAGAGATGAACATGCCATCCAGGAGCTCTAAGGCAGGGTCTCAGGATAAGTTTCATAGTTTCCTTCTAAAGTGTCTCACCGAGTCTTTGATAAATATAATTCAATCAGCAGCCTGCGAGAAGTTTTATTAAAATATCAGGCGGCTTACCAGTCGGAATGAAAGCACAGGATAAAACGGCGTATGTGTGGGCTTTACTAAACCCTACACCGTTGGAATATAATTCCTACTGTTCAGCAAATCCAGGCTCACTCATCCCTATTCTATTGTGCAAAGAACACAAAGCGGTAGGGGAAGAATGTTTTCCTTTCTCTCTGTCTAGGCTTTGTGCTTAAAATCAGGCCCAGCATGCAGCTTTTGGTTTTAAAGCCAGGGAATTTGATAGCTACCACATAATCACACGGCACTTCATCTACAGCCTTATCCCTCTAGTTTGGAACAAATGGCTACCCTCTACACTCAAAGCCTCTATGCTTGTTTTTCCTTTCTTTCAAAACCCACACATCATAATAAATACTTTTTTTAAACAACAACAACAACAAAAAAGTGGAGCCGTGATATCGCTTAAGCTCCGGTAAAGAGACATGGGCGCCTGTGGTATCCTGTTTTATCCCACAGGGAAGCTGTTTGGGGGTGAAGGGGAGTGAAAGTTGCCATCTTCAGAGAGACCTCAAAGGTGCACCAGTTGTCGGGTACGCGTGAAAGAAGAAAGTGAGCTCTTCCTGGAGCAAGAGATTATCAGATTTCAGACCCATCACAAGGCTTCCACCCAAGGGTCAGCACCTTCCCTTGTTCCGGACAGACAAAGAACTGTGACAGGCAAATCGATACTCTCGCTAACTAAACATCTGGCTAATCACAGCCCTGACAGCACACAAAGCTCGGCCTGAAGACAATGAAACGAAACTGCCTTTTGATAGATTTTTCTTCTTTGCTTTTCTTTTCTCTGCTTTTTCTTTTCTTTTTTTTTATTTCTTCCCATTCAACATCTTGGTGAGTTCGGCTTTTTCTTTTCTTTTTTCTGTTTTCTCCCAACTGGATGACATTGATGCCGAACTCGAGTTTAAAAGAAGGGACATTCTTCCTAGCTAATGACGTGCCCAGAGTTGCGATTCATTCATTCCCTGTGAGGGACTGCTAGCTGTGGATGCAGGATGCCAGGGCAGAGTGAGGAGCTCTCGAGCTCTCGGAAGTGTCAGCCCCCTGGGGATGATGGAGGAGGCCCAGATCAATTGTCATTAACTAATTGCTCTTCTCCTTTTGTCAGGGTAAATTGGTTCATCCAATGTGTTTCCTAAGTGTGTCAGGTGAATTGCATTAAAAAGGGTAAACAGCTCTTCTCCAGGAGGTGGTGGAAAATTTTCACAGCTTAATTGTTCTGCCAATGAGTGCGTGTGTTGAGACAGGGCTGGGGTGAGGGTGGCCTTGGGAGCAGAACTGAAGTTTCTTCTGTCATGTCCTCTTGATCAGGGCCTCAGCCTCCACACTCCAGTTTGGTTAACTGCAAAGTGAGGATGACGGTAGGCAAGGAAGGGCAAGCTAGAGAGGATAATAAAGTCTTTCCACCTACCCTTGCACACTGGGGCCATTGATAGGTAAAATAAAGGTTATTTGAACACTGGCCCTGTGGTACCATGGCAGCTGGATAGGCTAGGCCATGCAGATATGATAGAGAGAGGACCCGTCTCAAGTCCCAAACAATCTGGTGTGAGCTGGTGTGCAATTTAAACCTCATGAATCGTTTCTTTCTGGAGGAACTTATTTAATATTTTGGAACCACCGTTGGTCATGGACGGCTGACCACAGAGACTTAGAAGCGAGTACTGTCTAGATTCTGTAAGGTAAAATAAAGTATCACCCATGTAGGGGTCAAGGCTTGGTGACAGACGCATAAGGAGATAATGCCTTAGTGTTTTGACACTCCCTCTCCAAGATCCCCTTTGGAGGACTTGCCCTGCTTGTTTTGGATGAGAAATACCCAAAAGGAAAATCTGATCAACCGTGACTTGGGAAGGAAAGGAGATCACCTTACTCCGTGGATATTCCACTCACCTCACAAATATTCATAAAAGCTGACAAGGCAAAGGCACGCAAACACAGGAGCCTCATTTTTCACCCCCTAGTGTACAGAGTCTCCCAACCCTCTCGTTTATTCAACGACATCAAGAATTCTGGCATCTTTCCTGAAGTGCTTTATGGCTAGGAAACACTTCACTGTCCAAAACTTTGATTAATCGTCGCCAAATCCCAGGAGATCAAACCCTTGCCATTTCCGTTACAGAAGAGGACCATGGAGCAGAGAGGGATTTTCCTGAACTGGGCAATCAGTAACACATTGCAGAACCAGCCAGTCAGAGTCTTTAATCAGATAGCTCTGTTTAAACCTCTGCTTCATCGTTCCTTTGCTGTGTGATGTTGGACAATTTGCTTCATTTCCTGAACTTCGGTCTCTTCCCCCATCAAACAGGTACGACTGTGTCTGCCTGGGAGAGTTGAGGTAAGGATTATCGAATAAATGAAATAAAAGGATTAGCAGAAACCTTGGATTTTGGGAATGTTTGCGGGATGCGATTTTCTACTTGCATTGTTACTATCGTTGCTGCTGCAATTCTTGCTATTCTAATCGTTACTAAGAAAGCAAACTTCTAAGTGAGGCGGCCATTTCTTATTATCATAGTCGTTTGACTAAGGATGAAAACGTTGCTACGTCGCTCTGTTTTCCAGCTCCCTGTGAATCAGTGCCCTTGACCGCGATGCCATGCAATGATGACAGAGTGGGAGCTAAGGTGGAGGGATGCAGACGTGTCCCTGTGGTGTGATGGTCATGCCGTGTATTTATCATGGATGCTCCTTGACCTGGGAAGTTGGGAGCCTGTAGGGGTGAAGTGGAAAAATCAACAAGATGTGCATTTGGAACAGGCCACAGGTGAGAGCAGGAAAGCAGCGAGGAGGGAAGCTGGGCTAGTTTCATCACGTAGTGGGGTGAACTGGAACTCCTGAGAAGAAGGTGTGTCAGCAGAGAGGGAAAGCTATATATTTTGTATCATCAGTGCTCTAGATTTGAAACCAGGAAACCCACTTTGGACGCATCAATTCAACTCCTCTGAGTCCCAGAACTGACTACCAGCAGCTAACAGGGCAGATTTTTGGAAATAGCGTCCTGGCTTCTAACCCTTCCTTAAGACGCGACCCTCATGGCTCCCCTTCCAATGCAGCTCACTTGTGGAATGTGACTCCTCCCGAGAAAGACACACAGACAGATGTAAGCCCCTAGTCTTGCCTCGGCCACATCTGTAGCTGCACACACATAGAAATCTACAATAATAGGTAGGCGAACTTTTATGAGGTCTATATACTATATATGGGTATATACAAAAAGAAGGTGATGGAGGAAGGTCATTGGCTAATAAAGGAACTGCCTTGGCCCATTTTATTGGTTAGAGGATAGGTGGGAAGAGTAAACAGAACAGAACGCTGGGAGGAAGAGGAAGTGAGGTCAGACTCCACAGCTCTCCTCTCGGGAGCAGACGCCTGAGAGAGACGCCATGCTCCTGGCTCCCGGGCAGACACACGCTATGAAGCTCCGACCCAGGATGGACTAGGCTAGAATCTTCCTGGTAAGACCTGTTCTCACAGATTATTAGAGATGGGTTGATTGGGATATCAGAATTAGCCAGTAAGGGCTAGAGCTTAAAGGGCCAAGCAGTGTTTAAATGAATACAGTCTGTGTAATTATTTCAGGGCATAAGCTAGCCGAGCAGGGCGGCTGGGTGCCGGGGACGCAGCCCCGCTGCTCCTCTTATTACTACAAGAAGGTGTCTTGGAGATAAACTGCTTCCATCCAGGAAGAGCAGAATGGGGAGGTTCTCCTAGCACATGCCCTAGCCTGTCTCCCTGGTAGTATAAATTCACTAGTGGTCAGTTTTCACACTTTTGTGCACGCTGAACCCCATGGCCGAAAAGCCTTAATAGTCACACTGTATCACTGTGAACAGCATCTTTCTTGGTTTTTGTAAATCATCTCAATCTTTTCACTGTTCCAGAGATCTTTCCAGACCTACCCTCCCCCAGCTACCAACACACACCTATCTCCTCTGTACCCACCCAGCTGTTATCAAACACTTTCTGATTCAACTTTATCGGGCTGGACTCTGGGGTCTTACAAGGCAAGGACTTTCAGGTCAAGATGTATAGATTGGAAAATCCTGGAGGACAAATGAGGTGGAGAGAGGAAGGGATAGAGAAAGCAAAAAGGATAGAAGAAGAAGAGAGGCTCAGAGAGAGAGAAGGAAGAAAGAGAAACAGTAGCTTATGAGATCCAGATTTATTAGACAACATAACTCAAGCATTTGCAGTCAAGAATCTCTGGCATAAAAGTGAAAGGACACAGATTAATTGCACTGTGGCATCTCAACTTTGTATCCAAGAGGAAGGGAAGATGTATTCACCAGACAGAGATAATGCTTGTTTTGTGTCTACAGCTAAGGCAGTGGAAAATCCTAGGGGAGTTTCTTACCCAAACCAGCAATTCTTTGTTGAAGTGGCCTTGTTTTGTAAAGAG
This sequence comes from Microtus oregoni, assembly GCF_018167655.1. Taxonomy (NCBI): domain Eukaryota; kingdom Metazoa; phylum Chordata; class Mammalia; order Rodentia; family Cricetidae; genus Microtus; species Microtus oregoni. The sequence goes on from NW_024543059.1 coordinate 4,338,806, forward strand.
CACCCATCCACCTCAAAGTAGAGCTAAGAGTCAGGGCTGCAAGGCAGGCCTTATACTGGTCCCCACACTGTCCCTATAAAGAAATGGCTTCCTACTATAAAGCTAGAGTTAAAAAAAAATAGTTCAGTATTCGCATAAATATAGACATGCAGATTGATGGGATCAAATCAAAGATGCTGACATAAATCCACACACCTGTGAACACGTGGTTTTCCACAAAGAAGCCAAAAATATACAATGGAATAAAGAAAGCATCTTCAGCAAATGGTTCTGGCGTGACTGGATGGAAGCGTGTGCAATAGGAAATAAGAGCCGTGTCTACTGCTCTGCACAAAACTCAAGCCCAAGTGGAGCAAATACCTCAACACCAACTCAGTTCCACTGAAGCTGATAGAAGAGGAAGTGGGAAGTGGCCTTGAATGCATGGGCACCGGAGATCACTTCCTGAATACAACCCCAGTAGCATAGACACTGAGATCGACAATTCATAAATGGAACCTCCTGAAACTCAAAAGCTTCTGTAAGGCAAATGGCATGGTCAATAAGACAAAATTGCTCTGTAAAGAATGGGAAAAGATCTTCACCAACCCCACATCCGACAGTGATGTGGGATTTCCCTCTGTAGGCTGTGAATATGTTTTATTACTATTGGTTAATAAAGAAGTTGGTTTGCCCTATGGCAGGACAGAATATAGCCAGGTGGGAAAATTAAACTGAATGCAAGTGGAGTCAGAACAAAGGAGTCAGGCAGATGCCATGGGAGGGGGAGGAGCTTGGGCCTGCCCCAACTTGATGTGCTAGGCTTTGCTAACTCCGCAGGAGGCCTTACTCCTTCTGCTCCCTCTAAATGGAGACAGAGGAGGAGTGGATAGGGATGGGGGATAAGGGATGTGGGGATAGGGAACAGGAGGAGAGGAGGGAGGGGAAACTGTGGGTGTTAGTATGTAAAATAAATAAATATTTTTTAAAATTAAAACAAAAAAAATCCCTGGCTTTCCTGAAAGCCAGGAAGAACAAAATTCCCACAATACTCCTGGGGAGGGGAGGAGAGGGGCAGGGCAAGAGCACCAAGCCAGCTTCCTGCTGAGAATGGGCATGTATCCAGAGAATACCATTATCATTCCAGTTGTTTCTCTTCATTTTTAGACTTTTAGAGAAGTTAATACAGTAAGTGATCCCAAGACCAAAAAAAAAATTATATATATAAAGAAAAGCCGTTGTGAAGGATGAGCAGTTGTGGTACACATACTGTTCGCCTCTTGCAGTTATCACTAAAGGTAGGGATCAGGGGTGCTAGGCAGACTCACGCTGCTAATCTTCCAGTTTCCACAGCCCTGTGCCATTGTCTCCCCCAGCCTCTGGTCACTGCCCTTCTGATTTCTGCATCAATTTGCCTACTCCAGGTAGCTCGCAGAAGGGACATAGAGTGCACAGCCACAGGTGACTGCTTTTTCCGCTTGCTGTCATGTATTGTGGGACACGTATACACACATACACGTATACACACATACACGTATACACACACACACGTATACACACATACACGTATACACACATACACGTATACACACATACACGTATACACACATACATGTCCCATATTTTGCTTATTGCTTTATCCATTTTCATAGACAGCCACATTGTCCTATCCTTTTAAGAATGATACTGTTAGGAACACGGATGTGTGGAATAATTTAACTTTAATATAAAAGCAAGTTTAGAATCACTTTATTGCAAAGCAATCCTCAAACATGGACATCCTGATGTGCCCCCTTTGGAGCAGGGCTACATCAGAACAGGGACAGTTCAAACGCTATGGGACACCCTGTTCTGTCACAAGAAGAAGTGCTTGACAACATCCCCTGTCTTTCTGGCCGGACATGCAGTTCAGAACATTTGCCTCACCGGGTTGCAAAGAGTGCCCAAGGCAGCAACGCTGGAAAGGCCCTGCACACAGAGGGTGGTCCATCTCCCTACCAAGCCCATCCCTTCATTCTAACTTGTCCTGTTCTCATTGCTCATGGCTGCAAAGCAGACAGCTCTCACAGCTGCTTACAGCCCACCGAGTATTCTGAAAATGACTTGACTTTGGATTCTATCTTCTGAATAGTCAAAACATTTAAAATGCCATCATATCTCTGCCTTCCTGGCACTGTGGGTGTCTGCATCCTACAGCTCCCCAAATCTCTGTGTCTGCAGGGGTTCCTCGCTCGCTCCAGGCTCAATGGCATGCTGCGCGTGTTTCCGCGACGCGCTGATGGGAAGAACGCGGTGCGGTTTGCCTTTTATTTGGAGAGGGCAATTTTACATGGCATTCATCTTCGCCCTGATTATGTATCTTGTTTCCTGTGATCATTTTTCATGGGGATGAAGAAAGTCTGCTACAGTTCTGTAATCTAGTTTACTTAGGTTATTTTTTTTTCTTTTATGTTTTGATTTTGGACCGTAGTCATCTAGTGTAGCAGAAAAAAAATAAAATATGGCAAGCTTCCTTGGTGCAAGGAAATAAGGGAGGATATTTCCCAGTAGACAGCATTAGCGGGTCTCTCTCCATGCCCCACGGCCTGGGTTTGGAGCTTTGCCTGCACACACGGCTTGAGCACTGAGTGTTAGGGTTACGGTTTGAATCCATCCTTAGTTCCTAAGTCTGTGATTGAGCCGCCACCCATTTCAGACAGTTCCCCCAAACGTGGAAAATTCTAAGTCACAGGAGGTCAGAGGTGGTGACTAGGGCCCCCGAAAGCACATGAGAGTCGGGGCTATCCCTCTCCCCTCCCACTATATCCTCAGACAGAACTGACTTCGAAAGGTTGTCATTCTAAGAATTCAATGGTGGACACAGCTTTATAATTTAGCATACATGGAAATATGTTTTCCCCTACAGGTATAAAGGATTTGTACAAAGTCATTTTACCCAAAATTGCTTTGTTGAAAAAAAAAAAAAACAAGAAGTAAGAAAGTTTCTAATGCTGTAGGTATAGGCAGATGATGGAAAATTCTAGAAGCTGTATTCTCACATGTGATTCACTATCTTGTTTCGGGTGCCTGAGCTTGATGTAGGGGCTGCCCCCTTGAGGAGCGATGCCAGGAATCTTGCCTCAGTGGGCTGCTCTCCAGCGTGTACTCCGTGCACGGCCAGGGGACAGTAGGTGTAGATGGAAGCAAAATGTGATGGGCAGGGAGGCGCCTGCTACCAACAGCTGCTCCCAGGAACTCAGTTTCCTTGCTGGGCACCATAGTTGTATCTGAAAGTTTCCATGCTGAGATCATGACCTTTGAGGACCCCAACCCTGGTCCTGGAAGCTGCTCTGCCATCCACTGACAACAATGGCGCCCTCTACGTGAACCAGAGAATCCCTCGTGCATCCTCCAACACTGATGGAAAATGTTTTCTGTGCTCTCTCCTCTCCTTGTCATGTTGGGCTAGATTCTCTGCTTGGTTTAATTTTGTGACAGTATGCGCCCACATCTGTTCCGCTGGCCACAGGTTACGCTGAGCTCAGAGCGGGTGGATGAAACCAGTGGATGCGTGAGTGAGCAGCAAGGGAGTCACGTGTGCAGCAGAGACCTACAGCCCTGTAGCTAGTGAGGCTTGCTTCTGTAAGAAAATGAGCAGGGGAAAGAAGGGACAACGTGATGAGGGAAAACATGAAGGGCCTCGGCAGTGGCCAGGTACTGTCTCCTGACCTGGGAGGGGATGGCTATGAAGACCTTCGTGGAACCTCTGTGATGTCCTGGCAGTAGAGTCCAGCTAGTGACAGATGGCCTTCACACAGTTTCTCGGGTGTAGGGGAGAATCAAATCAATTGACTTAAAAAATACACCGAGAAGAGCATTAAACTCTTAAAAAGATGGCGTGTGACTTCACGATTCTGTTTGGGGGGCTTCCTGGGTACCTGGTAAAAACCTGGGGTGTACAAGCTTTCTTGATTCCAATTACATGTAGAATGTCATTTTTAAAGTAGAGTCCCCCACTCAGTCATAATCTGACAGATAGCTACATCTCTCCCCTAGCTGCACAACTTTATCACATTTCCACGTATTACGATAAATATGGCAAAAATGTGGAAGCCGTACTGCATGCTGAGATCTAGGGACTCATCCAATTAGACCAGATAGCTGCTGGAGAATACTGGGCAAGTTTTCCTAATGCATCTTTATACAGGGTGTAAGCCTTGGATACCAGGGAGGAGGGAATAAATGACTCTCACCATCTGATCTCTAGTTGTCAGCCCCCTAAATAACTTCCCTTAGAAATCTGAGTGAGGCAGTGTCAGCAGGATGGTTTCACCTTGCGGGGCACTTTTATCAGTGTGGAAAAGTCTTGTGACTTTCAAAAATGGTTGAATCACTCTCTCTTGTTCCTTCAAACAAGCCTGCAGTGTCTGCGTCTAGGGCAGGGCTTTAAAGCCTGAGTGGAAATAATTTCATTGTCAGAGCATCCTCCACATCCTCCACATCCTCAACACCCTCCACACCCTCCACACCCTCCACATCACTCTCCACATCAGCATCAGGTCTTTTTCTAGTTTTGCCTTTCACTTCTTCACCTTCCTCCCATCTGTTCATCCACCCAATGCCTTCAGTCCCAGAGCGTTAACTAACAGGACACCTCTCGGACCCCGTCTACCTTGCTCTTCCTTTGTTTGCTAATCACATAGCAAATGCCTCCTCTGACACAGACGCCTTGGACTTGACATGGAGCACAGTCACAGCTTTGATCATCTCCCAGATGATTCGACACACCCACGTACACGTGTTCATACACACAAATACGAATGGGAAAAGCAGGGGTGAAGACTGTGGTTGTGTAAAGCGGTGTGGAATTAAACATGGCTTGGGCTCCAGGGAGGAAATGATATCTGCTGGCTTCTATTAGTTATATAATTAGAAGATTAAACATCCACGTGACTCAGTAATCCTGACTCAGTGTCCTGTTTGTATAAGCAACAGATAAGCACCAATGTGTGGGAAATGGAAACTGTGGAAGCTAATACGGAGTCATCTTGAAGCTGATACCAAACTAGCAGGGCTTCAGCAATTGCTACTAGTCAGTGTTCTACTGGGAAAGCAGAAACCCCTTCCAGTCGTGAAGTCAGTGTGCATTTAAGGGAGAATTTGTACAAGACAAGGAAGCTGAAGAGCCAGGTGTGACATTGAAGGATGATCCAGAGTCCAGAAACAGCAGGAAACAGGAGGGGAATAGGCAGAGGCTTAGGAATAGGAAAAGGAATAGCAACAGCAATAGGAGGTATTGCCTGAGCCAGGAGCCTAAGGCAGGAGCATCCCTTTCCACGTCTAATCTCATAGAAGACTTCCCTGCTAGAAGTCAACCAGACACACAGACAACAAAACTCACGCCTTGTAAAGCCCCTTCGTTCCACAACTCAATTTAAACACAGGAGGGGAAACCAAGGATGCTCCTGAGAGCAGACAAAATCTAACGCGTGACATCTAGAAGCCATGACATGATGGATGGGGCATGATTTTGGTTCTTGGTTGTTATACACAACAGTGTTCTGGGATGCCTTCCAAAAGTGAGCGATATCAAATAGAATTCAGAGATACCAAATTTCCCATGAAGAAAACATGTATGTGATTTCTAATATTTGACAAACAAATGATTAACACAATTAAGACTCAAGTTGGGAATAAGATTATTTCAATTAAATGCTAATACAGCAACAGCCAGGCAGTGGTGGCACATGCCTTTAGTTCCAGCACTTGGGAGGCAGAGGCAGGTGGATCTCAGTGACTCCAGGGCCAGCCTGGTCTACAAAGCAAGTTCCAGGACAGGCTCCAAAGCAACACAGAGAAACCCTGTCTCCAAAAACCAAACAAAAAATGATAATACAGTAATAACCAGAACTAATTCTGAGCTCTCACGAAGCCCACTTTCTAACAATTAGGTCAAAACAGACAGACAGACAGACAGACAAATATAGACTACTTAATTTCAATGACCTAGAAAGGACCGTATGTCATTATTTCTGTTTAAATGTAAGGAAATCAAAGTTTAGTGGTTTGAGGCAGGTCAAGGAACTAATGAGAAACAGACGAATTTAAATCTTGGGTCCCTTGGAATGTGGCTGCAAAAGAGCAGATATGCCCTGTCTATCTCAGCTGGCGTGTAGCCTCTGCTGTTCTACCGGCGAAGTGCAGGGCAGAGAGGGTCTGTGCCACGCAGTAGAGAACAATCTGCATCTCGCCAATGTGATAACATGTTTCCAGACTCCAGTCTCAGGGACCAACCCAATTCGATGTGCCCCATGTGTAGATGTGCAATAGCAATGACCTCTGAGCCTCTGAGGCTGGGGCGGCTGGGGCGGCTGGGGCGGCTGGCACTCCTACCATTCTTCCCAGTGCAAGAGGCAGAAGCCTGATCACAGGGAATGTAGCAAAGGGAAATGGGCTGAAACTAAACAGAAGAGAATTGGATTTGATTAGCCTTCAAAACATGTCTGGGCTCTGAGCTACTCCACAAGCAGAATGCCCCTAGGGAGAGTATGGAGGAGAAGCCCCATTGCCTTCAGTTCCTCGGAGTCCGTGCTGTGTAAACACCAAGCATCCAGATGATGGTTATATGACAGTGTCCCATCAGCTAAAGATTAGCGAGCACTCTCGGGAGCCAGGTGCCCGGGACCATCGCAGCTGGCGCCAACAACCCCCAGTGCCCACCATATGAGCAACCTCCTTTCAGTCTCAAATGGCTGCGCAGAGGAGGCAGAACTGCCATCATTTTCCGTGTGTCCTATGGAAGGAAACCGGAGCCCTGAGAATCATCTAGGTGATTTGGAGAGTTGTGGCTTGGACCCTAATTTGATGACAGAGATGTAGACCCTTATAGCCACGCACAGCCATGGAGGGGACTTCAAATTATACAGCTTTCAGAGAGTCTCTTTAACAAGTATCCTACACATGAATCAACGCTGTAATAGTAACGTCCGAGTTAGCTTCAGAGGGGGAGACTATTCCAGAGAAGAACTACTTATCCATAATGCAAGCATAAAATATTGTGAACCCATGAAAATTCTCATATAAGCTCAGGCAATTTGTGGATTCCTGACTTGTAAGTGTTGTTACTGAGGAAGTGTGGGCTCTTGAAGAAGCAGCTGTCATCTTTGTAAGTCCAATAGTCAACATTGGGCCTTGCTTGCTCCTGCAGCCTCTGGAACAGTCCTCAGCAGAGGGCCCTGAGCTTCAGAAGAGGACCAGGCAGAAAACAGTCTGTGCAAGGGTGCCCTAAGGTATAGTCAACAGGCAGAATACATCGGGGAGACTGGAGATGGCTTAGTCAACCATGGCCGCTTCTCAGATCTGATTCAGTTCAGCTCAGCAAACATACTGCATGCTTGTGTTCATCATAGATCATAGGAAACTACAGGACAGATAAATAGATAGATGATAGATAGATAGATAGATAGATAGATAGATAGATAGAGAATCAAGGTATTTTCAGTCTCCTAATGAGTTCCTGGGCCAGCCAGGTTACAAGACAGGCCTCAAGATTCTCAGGCTGGCTAACTTCTTATTATGTCCCTACAAAGTAGCACCCAGGTCCTTTCCTTACCTTATTTACATTGCTCTCAGTACTAATCATAAGAGTGCCTGGCAGAGAGCTGTTGTAGGTTATGCACAGGTTGAATAATTATGAATGGCCTACAGTATAATCATTGATATTTTATGTAAAACTGGTTCCATGAACCACAGTGAAATCACACCCTCATTGGACATGAATGAGTACCGAAATAGCTATTACACACTGGGCAAGGTTAGTCTGTTTAGTCTTAGTACTATTAAAGGCTAGACCCTTCCTCTCAGAACCCCAGTAGACAGTTCCATTGGCAGGGCCACTGATTATGAGCAGATATTGCCTGGTCTGCATTGGCTGTCCCTATGGGTTTGTTTGTTTCCGTATGTAAGTCTTTCAACAAAAAGTAAAGCTACTGCATTTGTTTTACATGCAAGAAAGCTAGGCTGTAGAAATGAATAACTCACTAAGGCTGTGCAGCTAATGAAGCACCTGCAGTTGGAGTCCCCTCCAAATGTCTGCCATCCCAAATACCGCGTCTTTTTCTCTCTGCTCACTGTCAAAGAAAGGGACGTTCAAGAGAAAAGTAGCAAAAAGGCATGGTCTTATACTTGGACTCAGCGTCAAGGGTGCTTCAGTTCCTGGAGCTGTTTGGGAAACAGAGAGACACTGAGCAGGAGGAAGGCTGCTGGTGCTGAGGGTCTCGCAGTCCTATGCCCAGGTCCTGCTCTTCTGACGTCAAGGGTCAAGACTAGGACAAATGGCAGAATCAAAGCAATGCAAGCCACGATAAGGTCCAATGCTAGAGCATCTAACTGCAAAAGTTAAGGTTTTCCGTGTTACGCTGAGTTTTATTTTATAATACCGAGTATTTGCAATCTTACGTCCAGTTATTCCTAGAGGCATGCTTGCATACATGCCATTAGAACAAGTCTTAAGATCTTCATAGTGGCGTTCATTAGTTATCAGAGAGTCGCGCACAATGGACGTGTCTTTGGGTGGAAGGACAGACAGAGTGTGATATGGACATGCTCAGGCACAGGCTGACGAGGTTCCAGTACATTACAGACCACGGACACAATGCGGGCTCCCCACGATTGTATCACCTCGTAACATCACAGCCATCTTAGTTTGTGAAAATACATTCTGCGATGTTTTCACAAGAACGAGATTACCAAGCAACACATTGTACAGAATGTATAAATATTGATAAGTAACACTTGAATAGTGGGACGTGACAGACAAATGAATAATTTATGGTTAGACACTATAATATGGTATATTTTGAAATATAATGTTCCCCAACATACAATGCGTGACCTCTTTTTACTGAAAATTAATATCAAATAAAAGAAGTGTATATTCATATATACATAGGCATCTCATGAAAGCTATATTCATGGGGAATGATGTGGTGATGTCCAGATACTATGTTAGGTCAGGTAGGCAGGTGGATGGAGAAACTAAGGGATATGTTTTGGGCTGTGTTTTTATGTGTATCAGAGAATGCTGAAGTACTGGCCTGGAAGTGTCGATGCCTCTATATATTCACCCCCTGAGGAAGCCAAATTGCCCACAGACTTGGCAAATGAATTAATTGCTCCAGCCAATAAGATAATGAGTAAATGCGATAGACGTTGGCTTAGAAGGTTCTTGGACTTTGAACTTACCCTCCTGCATTGTTCTGGAGAGTATTGCTACCACTGCCATGCACATACAACTGAGTCATGATAAACATGACCTAGCTACCCCATCACTCAAACATGGGACATTATAACCAACAGTCAGGGCTCACCTCCAGACAACTCTCAATGAGGCTATACAAACTCTCTGGGCCACTGGCCTCAACCAAGTTAGCCAAGGCAAATTGCTGACCCATGGTGTTTCAGATAGAAATGAACAAAAATTATTAATCTAAATAATTTTGTTTGGGAGTGATTATGTTACAAAATCAACTGGTATTTTTTTTAACCAATATGTTTCTATGTAAGGAAAGGATTAATTTTAGAATAAACAAAGGCAGAAATGAGGTTATCATATGAACTCACAATGAGAGTATAAATTTTGAACCAAACATTACTCAATTCTATATTCCTGAGCTTTACATAAATAAATAAATAAATAAATAAACAAACAAACAGTAGCAAAGGCCAGGGAATCTCCCAGATGGTCAAGTGCTTGCTGCAGAAGCATGGGGCCCTTAGTTTGATCTCTACCATCCACATCCAAAGCCAGTTGTGGTAACATCCATGTCTATAATTCATGGGGAGGCAGAGGTGGATCCTTTTTAGCCAACCTAGCTTAATCGGCGAGCTTAAGGTCCTAGAAAGGGGTCCAGTCCCCATCAATAAACAAATGAAAGGAGAAGACAGCTATGGAAGAGCAACGCTCACCTTTTTCCTCTGGCCTCCATGAACTTGAACACACGCATAAGCCTACCCGCACCCAGTCCTGCACCATAGCCACATGTATGGATTTGCACGCACTCACACACACTCCACGGACAAATAGGACGAGCAGTAACAATGAAATTAAAGATCATTCTTGGTTTGGTGATTGTACCACTTCATTCTATAACAACCTTCTCAGGAACAATTCTCTGCTCCTCTGGCAACCTCAGCTAATGGTGCAGCTAGATCCTCTGTAATGATCGATAAGGGTAAGCGATACAGGCAGTTTCCGAGTTATCTTAGCAAAGACAATTGTTAGGGACTTTTATCTCCCTACTTTCTCCAGTTTCTACAAACAGCAAATGGCTAGAAATATTTCAGGCACGCATTCGGGGAAGTGGGTTACCTTCCCTGCTAGCTTACATCCCTTGAGGGCTTGTGTATGCGGAACTTGGGCCCTTGAGTTGCTGCATCAGAAGGAAATCAATTCAGATCTTTCTGAAACACTCCAATTTGAACGTCTTCGTTACAGCGCCCTACAGCTCCCACTAATAAGCTTTTCTATGGCAGTATACACATTACAGTGATATTTATTATAAAAACTCCCCTTTTTCAAGATAAAAGTGTCTTCATTGTTCTGGAATATCACAACATCTTTAAAACACTCTTAAATTTGTAAAATATATAAATTCCAAGGCAATCAAATAATTTGTCACTTATTCTTCTACATTTTATAGGCATAAAAATTATATGTGACTGGTGAATTTGAACTCTGCTTTATTCTGTATTTAGCAAAGTTTGCTGAAGTGCATATCATAGAGATTTTTTCAGGTTAGCATAGGATCTAAGTAATAGTCCACCCATCCCAGCATCCTATTTTCTTTGTAAATACTTTGATGATGTTGTGAGGATGGTTTTTTGTTTGCGTGTTTTTTGTGTTTCAGGATAGGATTTCTCTGGGTAGCAATGGCTGTCCTGAAACTCACTTTGTAGACCGGGCTGGCCTCTAACTCAAAGATTGACCAGGCTGCCTTTGTCCTCTGAGGCCAGCTTGATGAGAATGTTTTAAACCTTGTACTGTTTCACAGGAAATATCTGCAAGGCTCCTCTGCCAGTTTCTTCATGTGCTTACCTACATTACTTCGCTAAGGCAGTTTTCTGGAGAAGGATTTCTGGTGGTGCGAGGGGGGTTGGACATGTGCAAAATGTATAGTATCTGTTGTATCTGGTGAGTTGTTTTCAGAATTTTCTCTTTCCATGACGAGACGTCTAGATTCGACGACAGGGTGGACCCTCACAGGGCTGCTCTGTACCAAGCCCACAGCAACCTTTCCCTTCTTATATCCCATTCCTTAGAGTGGTTCATATTTTAGCTTATATAGATTATATATTATAGTTTTTCTGAAGGCATCAAGCTATTTTAAAGCTTCATCAAATGAATAGTACTCCTTTTGTCTTAATTATTCTTGTCTATTTCTTATTAACCCACACACACACACAAACACACATGCACGCACATACCACACCATCTAGAGAAGACTGAAGATTTTCTGTCCAATACCTGTGGTTTCCTGTAGCCTGTTGACAAGTTCCATCTTTCCCCTCCTACAGTGACTCTGAACTACTTATATCTTGGCACTTATCACACTGTGCTGTGCTACTTATTGTGTCTTCTTATTTATTTTCTGGTCATAGTGTGATAATGAGACAAGAATATATCTTTTTTTTTAATTTGCTGTCTCTTGATGGGTCATACTTGGCAGGTGTTTATGAGACTTGGCATATCTTTTTCTCTTCAGGCATATCCCCTTTTCCTCTCTTGGGAGTTAGTTCTAGGTGTTGGAGTTTGTATTTATTCTGGACAAATGTATCTAGGGTTGCAGAAGCAGTTCTTTGAGTGTTGCCTATGAGAATTGAAACCATAGAGTTGAATGAAGGTCATCATCTCCTTGGGCCTAGAACTCCTGGAACTGGTCCCTTGACCCCACTGGCAAAGATGGTGACTCACCATTGTGTAGAAGCTTTTCATGAAGAAAGAATGTTGAATGCTCATCGTCAGGGAGGTTTGCACAGGCGAGTGGCCGCAGGAGTGCGGGGTATTCACTGACATTGGAGGACCAGTGTCTGCAGCATGCACCGTTTCCCCCTCACCTGGCGTAACAACCTGGCTGAAATCATACGCCGTGACCTAACTTAAGAAATATGATTCCGATTAGACGGAAACAGAGAATTCAAAGAAAAGATACAATTCAGATTATCATGTGTACCAAGATTGAGTAGAACTATCGAAACACGAGACCATCCCGGAGGTGAAGAAATTGAAACCCAGAGGAACTTAGGTATTTTCGCAAGGGCACACAGTAAGGAACAGGGTGTGAGGAGACGGCTCCGCAGTTAAGAGCACTTGTTCATACAGAGGATCTGGGTTTTGTTTCCAGCGCCTGTACAGCCAGCACCCAACACAAGCATCTGTTATGCCAGTTTGAAGGACTCTGATGCCCTCTTCTGGCCTCTACCGGTACTGCAGGTACAAAGGGTATTTGTATACATGCAATGAACTCAAGAAATTAAAAATAAATAAAATCTGTACACAAGAAAAATTGGAACAGAAGCAGAATTAAATTTCAATTTTATATTTGGCATCTTGTTACAATACACTTCACTTTCAGATGTACAATCTGTTCCTCTTTCCTTCTTACAAAAGACCAACTTAAAATATATTTTAAAGCTCATAACACTATTTCTTCCACAATTGTTTTATTAAAATGAAAAGAATAAGTTTTAGGAAAACAATAACCTAGTTTGATTAAACAATATATATGCCACATATGTATATATAAAAGCTATATATATGTATGCATATATTTGTAACAAAGAGGGTATCAGATATCTCAATAAGTATTTCAAAGAGTTGAACTTACTGAAATATTTTTGCTTCTAAAGTTGTTAAGACAATTCTGTGGAGTTCTTTGATGACCAGAGTGGTCAACAATCATTGTTCCATACAGTTCCTAACTCTTTATCATGTGTTGGCTAGTATCCGAAGTTGTGTGATTACAAAGAACAAGTTAGAACACACCTTGCCTCCGACCCCAGCAGAATGAATATTTAATTGTTATTATACCCCGTGTGTTTAAGAAGAGTGTGTTAGGATACCCTGAACTGTAATCTGGGTGACTTGTAGCAACTGTAACCTTGAAGTGAAAGAAAAGCACACAACAAAGACAAATGAGTAAAATCAGAATTCAGCCACTGACCTTGAGTCAATTCCAAGCCTTCCCCATTACTTGCATGGAAACACTGATGTCAAAATGTTACAGTTCGTAGGGAATCTTGGGAAGCTCTACCTGAGAATCCACGCACTAGATAAGAACACCAAGTTGCCACAATATCAATTTGTTCCAGATCCCAAATACTCAAGAACAGTTGGGTCTTATGAATTCTCACAGCTTCTATTTCTACCACACGATACTAGGTCCAGAAACTGAGACACCAGGAGAGGGCATCCCTCTTTTAATTCATATCTCTATAATCTTTTCTTCTCAGTGAGCAGAACCTGTGAACTGATTCCAGCCAATAGGTTAACATTCCATAATGGAATGTGACCCCACTGAGTACATTATATGACATTAGAGTCTCATCAGAGACCTTGAGTGTTTCTGTTGACCGCTGTGTGAGACAGAAGCAGATTCCTTCCTACTCCAGTATCTAGGAAACAAGGTTGCAGGGCAACAACTTGACTTGAACCTTTGGAAACCTAAGCAGAAAACACAGGTGAATGTGTCCAGCGTCGCTGGCCCTGTGGACATGTGTTTTGACATTAGATACATGGTGGTTTGCTACGTAGAGTAGAGAGAAATGAATCTCAAGTAGAAATATCTGTGATTACAATAAATCAGGATAGGAAACCAGGATCTTTCCTTCCAAGTACTTCTCATTAAAGTCCTACATTAAAGGCAATATGCACAAATTAGGTTGTGCTGGTACAACGAGAACTTCAACTTAATGTGGAAAAATGAAAGGTATCAGACATAAACCAATTTAGACTGCCTGCTCTTCCTGCGGCCTGTCTGCTGGTCTTCAGCCGCAGCATCAGTAACTTCTCTGGGAATTAGTAACTCGAAATTTACTTCTTGTACATGCAGGTGATCTTTATAAACAGACAGAAAAGCCAAATGGTAAAGCAATCTACTTACTCTATGCGCAGAGGTAGGAGGGTAGGTTGGTAAGAACTGAAATAATTCAGCATAGTTTAGGTTTTGTGCCTAATATACCAGAGACTATAAAAAGATCATGAAGACATGTGGCGTTTTCTGTACGACAGCATTATATAGTTAATACTAAAAGCTTGTTGCGGTTTACCAAAATATGACCAGACAGTGGAAGTTTCTGTTCTAAAGAGATGCGTGGCACTCTTTAAAGGCAAATACTTCATCTTGTATGTCAGTCATGCTGGCCGATGGCATTAAATGAGGATTTCCATTGAGGTACGCTGTAGTCAGCCAGCAAAGACTTCCCATAGCAGGGGATGGTAGCGTGTGGAGTCAGTGGCTTTGTATTAAATGATAGGCAGTTTGATTTTGACAACTGCTTTTACTTGGTGATTTGGGGCATGACATCGACCATCTCTGATGGCTTTTCTACACGGTTGCCATTTTAAGGAATTCTAGCAACCACTGGGATAGTCTATGCTGTAAAACTTAGGCATCAGGCTGTATCAGATATTCTAAAAAGACTTTGTCCACAGCTCCTGATTTTGGAAGCAATCAAGGTATCATTTTGCAGGTGAATAAATATACCAAAAGGTTGGACATCTAGACAGTGAAATAAACACTCTTTATTGAGTGATAATACACACATAAAGAGTGAAAGTCTAACAGAGAAGGCTGCTTACTACGTGGCTCTCACTAGGTTCCAATAGGATGACCTAAAAGACAATAACAATATCCATGACTGTCAGGACCAAGAGCAGGATGGATAGAAAAGGAAACATTCAACATCACAGTCGAGTGGTACATAGATGCCATTGTACAGCTGCCCAAAACCCATAGAACAGACGAAAGCATGGGCAAATCTTGCTTTGAACTGGTAAGCGTGTGATTATGTTGTACCAGTGCACTTTTCCCTCATTGAAAGCACCCTGTCCCTGGGATGTATACTGTCCATAGTAAAGGAGACTGTAGAAAACAGGGCATGGACAATGCATGAGAAACTCAACACTTTGTTCCTGGTTCTGCCGCCGCCATAACATTCCTCTCCAACAGTCAAGCTTTAAAAGAGAATTGATTTTAAATTTTCAAATGAGCTAAGCAGGTCTATGAAGACCCTGGCATGTTTTAGTGATGAAATATAGAGGTAAATTTCAATAGACATTCATGGATAGCAGCGAAGCAAAGCAAAATAACCTTAGTGAAAAGATTCACACGGCTCGGTGGGAGCCTAGCCAGTCTGGATGCTCACCTTCCTAGACCCGGATGGAGGGGGAAGGACCTTGGACTTTCCACAGGACAGGGAACCCTGACTGCTCTTCAGACTGGAGAGGGAGGGGGAGAGGAGTGGGGAGAGGGGCGGGAGGAGGGGGAGGGAAATGGGAGGCTGGGAGGAGGCAGAAATTTTTTTTTTCAAGAAAAAAAAATAAAAAAAAATCAGTAGCCAAAAAGGGGGAAGGATAAAAAAAAAAGATTTATGTATTAAGGAAAGACAAACGATGTCAGGTATTAACAATGGGCTGGAGTTTGGATGCTGACGACCTGTTAGAGGGGAAACCGCCCAAAGCACATCTTTGGGTTGAGAAAGATGGACAGATGGCTGCTTCCTTACCTAATTCCAGAGACAAAATGATCAACGCCAAGAGGCTGATTCTCAAGATGAATGAAAGAAGAGGGGGGGGCCACCCCTGAGAACATTCAGTAAGGAGGCAGAGGCTCCACCGCTCAAGCTGAAAGGAAAAGCAGACGAGGAAGAGGATTCCTGAACTGTAGACCTGGGTACCCGGCTCAGAAGACTGAGCAAGAGCTCACGCCCAGGATGGAACATGGTGCGTGATTGGCAGGGCTCTCATTAGGAACAGCCCACTGAGGAGAGAGAGAGGAGGAGTCTGCTCACTGCAGTAGAATCAAACAATATTATATAAGACTCCATGGAGGAAATATGATGAAAACCTGCTTGTTCCTGCTGTCCAGAAACCTAGCACGCGTGCTTCACGTCACGCTAGCCTGGGAAGCCTATGGCAGACAATAAGGGGTACAGTCTGCTAACACGGGGATGAGTTTGGGGTTGGAAGGTGTCACAGTCTACTCATGCCGAGTCCACTCATGAGACAAATGCATTTTCTCGACTTCCAGCCTTCCCGTGGCTACCTGACCAGTGAGCTGTCACAGTCTCGTTGTCTGATGGTTTCTAACAGTGGACTTGAGCTCTAATAACGCTACTTACTAACATAATTAAGATCTAACAATAGCATTTATTGATTTAGTTATATCAGAGCAGAGTAGAGTTGACTTAAGATCTACTCAACAATGTTGCTTTGCATCCTCGAATAATGGCTATAAACACGGAGAAAGGAAAAGCGCCATAAAATGTGAACTGGTGATTCTATTATTGTACATAGTATTTAATTTTCAACACAGCTTTAAATGGCAACATAGCTATTTACATGACAATGTAGTATTGAAATTTCAACACAGTTCTGACCCTTCAGGGCTCTGAGGGAAATCTTTACTCTCGTCATAGTAATACGGTGCTACCCCACGTACTCACAGCCTGTTTCAGCAAAGGTCTGGAGAGGGATTTCCTCCCCTGTCCTCTCTATAGGATCAGTTGGGCTGGACAGGCGAAAGACTGTTGAGAGACAGGAGCAGATTCTCTGTCACATTTTCATACATAGGCACAGCCCAGTGTTGTTAGTAAGGGGGGAGCAGTGTCGTGAGATGTTATTACGTGTAGTACATGATGCTGCACACATGTGTTTACATATAAAATCCTACTCATTCTCAGCCGTACTAAAGCATTCCTGACATCGATTCAGGTCGCAATAAACTGACTGCAGCCCAAGAGCCCACTTCTCCAGCTCTGCCGCCAGCTGAAGCTGTCTCCGTTGGGTAAAAGCATTCTTTTAGGATATTTATTGTTTGAACCTGGGCCTTCATATTATATGCAGGGAATGTATTTCTTAATTTGCCAGGCAGTTAAAATGTGCTTTGATAACGGAATGAAACGAATCCAGCATTATCTCTGAGGACAAATGTGTCTTCCTTAATGGAACAGTCTTCTTAAAATGTGGTTTGATTAACACCAAACTCTCAGAAGGTACACGGAAGGGGAAAACAGGCAGGGTTATCAAACCAGAAATTCTTGTCAAAAAGATCAGTTCCTGTTTTACTACAGCCATCCACTTTGTAGTTGGGAGTATTTCCTTACCTTTACAAGATTTTGTAAATGAATCTTTTTGATAGTCTTTCAAAAGATGCTTAATAAAGTGCCGAGGGGTTTTTTTTTTTTTTTCACGGAGTGTTCACAGTATCTGGAAATGATCTGCAGAGAATACAAATACTGTTTTCCTTCAAATATGCTCAGTAGAGATGAATACCTAAATTCTCTCCCTTCATGTGTTTCATGTGAACACAGTTTGTCCCCTTCCTCCATTCTTGCTTTTCATAGACATGAGCCAAAACTGATCGTGCAAGGACCAGCCAGCCAAGGAGAGGACAGTGAGGTGTTATTTTGAGTTGTAGGGAATCTATTACAGTTGGGGCTGTGGTGGGGGAGATGGAGGCTGAATTCAGAATCTGAAAACTTGGCATCATATTTCTACCTGAATTCATGTCATAATTGGGTCCTTGGGAGAGTGTCATGTGGCTAGAAACGTTATGATCCCAGCCTCAGTGTTCTTATCTGTGAATGGAGGTTAAACAGACCTTTCCTCTTCTCTTACAAGTCTTCTGTGTGAAATTCCACAAATATCATCAAGGCTGTTAAGACTTCTGTGTGTGCTTTCTGACTGCAGACATGATACACACATCGAGGATGAGACATGTTCCACCCGTGGCAGCAGGCTACACAGTCACAATATTGTGATATCAGGATGTTGTGATCAAGAAGACAGAGTGCTAGGTAGCAGATGTGCCCAAGGTTACAAACCAATAAACGGCATGGCTAAGATTAGAATCGAGGAAGACGCTGAAGCCCCGAAGCCCCCTTCTCTCAGGCTCTATCTAATTCTCCACCCCACAATCACAAGTGCACGTAAATTTAGGGAATCCTCAAACATGAAGCAAACACACATGCAAGGCATTTTAAATCTAATTAGAAGCTTGAAATGATTAACTGTCAGACAAGGTGGCTATTATTTATCAGCGGCCTGATAGGCAGTGTTTAGAACATCAGTGTCAGTTCTGCTGTTTGTGTCACATTAAAGCCTGACAGCAGAGCAGACCACTTTGTCAACGCCAAGCCCATAAATGCGGAGACAGGCGTGCAGCGTGATCTCTGTGCTCACTCCCTCCTCATTATCCGTCTACACGCCAGCTTTGTGGCTTTACATGTGGGATTGCAGAACATAAAAGGCCTGAATTTATCTCTCAAGTGTTTAGTGAGCATGTATTGTGAGTCAGTGAAGACACTGAATGCATATGCAATCATCTGAAACTCTCTCTCTCTCTCTCTCTCTCTCTCTCTCTCTCTCTCTCTGTGTGTGTGTGTGTGTGTGTGTGTGTGTGTGTGTGTCTGTGTTCAAGTGGACAGAAGAAGGCAGAGTATGTCAAAAGTCAATGCTATTGTGATGCAAGCCAAGCATGATCTAAGAGTTCAAAGGAAAACCCAAGAACCTTGGAGAATGTGCCAGAAAACTCTAAGAGGCAACAGTAAGAATAATCCAGATTGTGAACTAATCTATCATCTATCTATCTATCTATCTATCTATCTATCTATCTATCTAGTAAAGACACTGAGAAGAACAGGGGTTGTTTGTGTTGTGGGTATAATAGATGGGCTTAGATTTAAGATTAGCAATTTTGTATTGCAGTGACCAGAAGATCTGTGTTCAGATAGGCATCTATCTTCTTCCTCTGAGGAGACCAGAATAAAGAAACTCAGGGAGATCAGACCATGAAGCTCTAAATACTAGTGGCCTCATTGGTTCACTTAAAGTATCTCAGGTATGGGATGAGTGGAAAGTCAAGGTTACCTTAGAATTCCTATCACCGCAAAGGGCCAATAGACCATCAAGTATTTTGAAATCGGAGTCTTGCCTCCAAACTATATTCTTCTACTTTCCACTCAGGACTGTGGTAGGTGGATATTATTTTCAGTTTCTGAGTTCTCAGGGGGCATTCTTACAATAGACAAGGATAAGGTCATTGGTTGATTGCGAAAGAGCCAGCCCGTCCTATCTTTTTTTGATGGTATAGGTAGGTAAGCCCATGATAGTGTCTCTGCGCAAGCTTTCATTTCAGTGAGAGCCCTGCCAGATCTCATCTAGGAAAGGGTGAAGCCATGAGCAAGGACTTCAGACCCAGGCTATGCCTGCTAGCTCCTGCCTTGACTGCTGCAGAGGGCAGAACCCAGGATTCACTGAGCCGACGGAGCTCATTTGGTTCTAGACCGGGGGTTCTCAACCTTCCGAACGCTGGGACCCTTTAGTCCAGTTCCTCATGTTGCAGTGACCAACCATAAAATTGTTATTGTTGCTATTTTATTTTATTTATTTATTTATTTATTTATTTATTTATTTATTTATTTTTTGAGACAGGGTTTCTCCGTAGCTTTTGGTTCCTGTCCTGGAACTAGCTCTTGTAGACCAGGCTGGCCTCGAACTCACAGAGATCCGCCTGCCTCTGCCTCCCGAGTGCTGGGATTAAAGGCGTGCGCCACCATCGCCCAGCATTGTTGCTATTTTATAACTGCATTTTTCTACTATTATGAATTAAAATCTGTTTACGTTTAAAATATTAAATTAAAATATCTTTATTTTTTCCCCAATGGTCTCATGCAACCCCTGAGAAGGGGTTGTTTGACTTCTAAAGGGGTCGCAAACCACAAGTTGGGGACAGTCACTACTCTCGAATGATGGTAGCAACTCAACAGGAGCTGTTTTTCACATTGATCTCTAAGCCAACCTGACTTAAAGATCCATGCTCAGAGGTTGTGTACAGGGAAAGAAACCTAACTTTGGCTTTTCTCTTTCCTACAAACCCATAAAGTATTGCTGTGTTTTGAGTGCGATCCTGTTTCATAGGAAACCAAGCAAAGCACTCAACCACTCTATCCTGAGTATAACACAAGAAGCTCCCCCTAAAAAGATGTTGCTTAATCCTTGTCTTCCATTTCACAGCTGAGACTATGTAAGTTTTTGAGCGGCTGAGAGAGTTTCCCTGCTCTCCTCATAACTAGCCATGGGATCCGACTCCTGGATCCCAGCAGACTGGAACAGTCACCCTGGATTCTGAGGCTTCCTACTGCTGTGTAGTTAGTTCTTCAAACAAATCTCGAAAGCAGGACTTCAGACAGTCCCCATGCCTTCTTAGTGCTTGATCACTTAATTGGGAATAGTTCTATTTAGTAAGGCTCCAAGGGCCACTGATGTAGCAAGCGGCATGCCAGCTGGCAGCCTTGTGTGGATGCACAGGACTATGGACTGGACATTGGAATTCACATTTCCAGTGGAGTCATTAAACTTTACCCACATGAATGATGATGAATGGCTCCTGAAGTCACTACGTGGTAGAATTCAGAGGAAAAGGGTTAGTGTTTTTCTTTCTGTTTTGTTTTTATCCGCGTAAGAACTGTTCTGGCAGCCTAAGTGGAGTAAGACCACGGGGAAATTATGTTTTATCTCTGATTATTTGTTTCTTCAACATATTTTGAGTGTTTACTCTAAACAAAGTTCGGGGGGTATAATCCTGAAGAAGGCAGCTATACTTGATGGAAGGGCTTATGGGTCCAAGGGGCTCATTCACTGTGGGATGCTTCAAAGCCTCTGGCCAGGGATATAGGCTCCTCCCGTTCTGGTTCCACTTTGGGATTTTTTTTTTGACCCATACATGGTTTCCATCATTTATCAGATAAAATTAAAACATTTGCAATGAAAAAGGAAGTGGAAAGAGGAAATTAGATACACAGATTGTAGACATAACTACATGATCAGATGAATTTCAAACTATAGACATGCATCAGAACAGGTGCTAGCCAAGGGTCACCCTTAAGAAATGGTTTCCCATGAGAGTGCACATGAATTCTCATGTTTCAGGACAGTGTCTTTTTCATATAAAGAAAATCTATTTCAAAAATGCCATAATGATATTTAATGTCAAGGTGGTAGTCAGTCTTTAGCCTAGAAATAGCTTTATTAACTATTTATGCTTTAAAAAAAACAAACTGAAATTGTCATAAATAAACAGGTTGAAGACAACAAAGGGTTAATATTGAATCAGCTTAACAACTTAAAAATTAAAAAAAATGTCATGGGACAGGAATATAGGATTTGTTGTTTTATACATTTACTGAGTGAGGGCCAGTGGAGTAGACAGCTTACCAGAGCAGAGGGTCATAGGCTTGTCTACAGGCAGGGAGTGTCTCTCCTGTGATCTTAGACAACAGGCTTCCACCCAGATTCTATGTTTAGCTGGGCCAAGAAATGACTCTGGCAAAGATTCAATTATCTTTAGAGTAAATGCCTTCCGTCCAAAGTGTCTAGTAAGAAGAGACCAAGTCTCAGTCTGCTTCCTGAATCCAGAGACGGGTAAGAACGTCTGGAGGTCTCAGCTGCTGTGAGGAATCCTGGGCGGTGTTTTCTTAGGCCTTTAGAATTCCAGAGTAGCTCAGAGGAAGGACAGTGAGGATGGCCGCGTCGACAGACAGACGACAGGAGACAGGGACACTTTCTGGTGCATTGTCTCCACAGGTTTGGAGGTTGTCTAGACCCATGCGTTTTGCTCGACCTATTAAACATTTATTGTCTGCACTTTTCTAGTATTTTAATAAAGTACCAGCAGCATTTAGTAAATGGAACACAGAGTAAATTAAAGGAATTCTTGCTACTTCTCAAGACCCCTATTTTTATCTCATTTCAACCTTGTTTGCTACATTGTGGAGGGGTTGCAAGATAATTGGGAATCACTGGCTACTCTTCTGAACAGCAACCGGTGTCTTACACCATGGTCTTAGTACATTGTGAACAGGGAATGGAGGACACCCTCTGCGCATGCGCACACATATGATTGTGCATGCCAGCATGAGTTCATTCAGTCGCATGTGTCCCATTCCTTTTCCCAACTTCAGTTTTCCCCGCTGCAGAAAGGAAATAATAATATTCTACTCTACTAGTAAAGACCCACGGCTTCCCTCAGTAGGACTGTTGAATGTTTTGGTCTGCTTCTTTTTAGTGTTTTGGGAGAGATAAGGAATGCAAGCTGCTGGGTGCAGTGAGAGAACCTTAACAACCAGTGCTTGGCCCTGGACTCTCTGCACCGGAACTTACAGCACACTACACCTGATTTTCTAAATTACATGTAGGGCCTGGAGAGATGGCCCGGCTGCTAAGGCCACTTACTGCTCTTCCATTAGTCCTGTCTGAGTTTGGCTCCCAGCATTTTGTATTGCCTGGCTTGCAGCTACTTGTAACTGGAGCTAAAGAGGATCTGATGCTGTCTTCTGGCTTCTGCAGGCATCTACATGCATGCAACATATACCACAGAGACAAACACACACACACACACACACACACACACACACACACACACACATGAATACGCGAGAGTGCACACACACACAAAACGCACACATCACACACACCAAATAAGTAAATAAGACTTAAAATGTGTACAGCTACTTAGTAGTTAGCACACATCTTTTGCACTTCAAGGATTCATAGTTCTTGGATCTTTTGAGGAAAGCATGGGAAGCAATTAAAATATTTAAGGGCTAAAACAGAAAGGTATTGTCATTTCAGTAAAGACACAGAAACTAATGCTTCTAGCTTCGTATAATTTCTGGCAAACAAATCTACAAGGTTATCTTCAAAGACACAGGACAGCAATGCTCTGGACACTTTGAAAATGTGGTAAGTGAAAACTAATTGCTCAGAAGCCATTATTACCAATTTAGGACACATAAAATATCATTAGTACTGTGTATATTGAGTGTTCTGTCATTACTATTTTATTTTACTGAACAAAAAATTAAATAAATCTTTCAATAGTTTTGCTTCTAAACTCTTTCCCATTAAGGACTTTTTTCTTTAAATTTAATCTTGAGTTAGTGAAATATGAGCCATCCCTCCAAGGTATTTATTTAGACATTGAATCCTAGTGATCAGAAAGCAGGGATTGTATTACATAATAAAAGTGTGTTGTTACTGTTTCTGTTGTTGTATTGGAAGAAAAGCGATAATTATGGAGAATGAGAAACACAAAGGGTGGTGACGCACAGCCCTCCTGGTCCTCCATTTCCTTATCTGTGTACCTGTCAGCCAAAGCCGTGGAGCCACAAGGTGTTAAAATTGCTTCTGCCAGCTCCTCACTTTTCACACCTCCGGAGCTCTAAGTGCAGGAGACCCCCCCCCCCCCCCCCCCCCGCCATGCACGTAAGACGCCTAGTTCTTTCTTAGTATGACCAGGCTTATATATGTGGTTAAGAAGTTATTTGAACAACAACAACAAAATGGTTGAAAGCCAAGTATAACAATTGTACTTCCATGTCATGCCACCTGGTTTCTCTCAACAAATTTGCGTAATCTGAATTCATCATCAGCATACCTAACCCTCCTTGCCAAGCCAAGTTTATCATCAGCTCACCTTTCCGGTAAGCAAATGTCGGTACTCCTCCTATCGTTCAGTTCTCTCTCTGAGCCTTGGCCCTTTCCTTCCCTGCAAGGAGGATTGGGCCTTCTCTCAGGGCACAGACTCCAACCACCCCTTCCTTGGACCATTCTGATTCAGAACCCGTTTTCTTCTGATAAAATACAAGGTAAAGTGACTGCCATGCTCCAAGGAAAGGGAAATCCTTTTCAGCGACTTGGGGATTTTCTTCTACCAGGGTCATGTGGTCATGGCAGTTAGAGGGTTAGAAATGGAATGTACCAGAAGGAACAGTCTTCTTGGTACCTCACAGTACCTTGCAAGGTCCTTGGAAATATCGGAGTGGCGTAGTGCATTCTGACTTGTTCCCATGAAATTTATTACCATCCGACCTGTGCTCCTTTACATCCTGCTTATTTCCTGCAAAGATGGCACAGCCCCATGCGCCCACTTCTTGGCATAGAAACCTAAGCCTCTCCTGGCAGAGCTCTTTCAACCAAATCAATTGGCATCCCCCAATTCTCCAATCAATACTATATCTGAAGAATATTCTCACAGCTGGGTGGTAGTGGTGCACACCTTTAATCCCAGCACTTGGGAGGCAGAAGCAGGCAAATCTCTATGAGTTCGAGGCCAGCCTGGTCTACAAAAGCTAGGTCCAGGACAGGCTCTAAAACTAGAGTGAAATTCTGTCTTGAAAAACCAAATAAATAAATAAATAAAAATAAAATAAAAAATATTCTATTTGGTTTTAATTTTAACCTTGTTTACAATTTCTTGGCCTATATTTCTCTTTTGTTTCTACGTATCTTAGAATTACATACCTATTGAAGTAGAAAGATTTATTTTGTCCCTATTTGAAATAGTAAGGTTAAAGAAGAATATTTTGCCCTTTAGAAAGAAAGTCTCACCACGACCCACACTAGGTCTAAAAAGAGCTCCATGAGGGCACATACTAGGTCTTACTTTTACTAACTTTCACTTCAGCAAAAATACTTCGGTAACATTCTAAAATAATACCAGAGCCTAGGTTTGGGAATCCTAAGTTTGGGCACTTTCTTGACTCACTATATGACCATAGATGTATTACTTAAACTCTATTAACCTCAATTATCTTGTGTAATATGAGGGTAAAAACACTCACTCCACACAGAGGATTAAACGTTAAAGAGCTTTTAAAATTCTAAAACACCATATTACTTTAAAAATGAACATTATTAATGTTGTTCTTAACATTTTATTATTATAGCAGTCACTCAATGACTATTAAATGTGTCTTAGAGAATGAAAAAGTAAAAATAAGGAGATAATAAATGTCATATATGAGTTCCAGCTATAAAAGTATAAAATGGCTATATACATTTATTCTCACTCTCTTGGTCTGTCTCTCTCAAAACTCTATTAAAATGAAATTAAAGGGATGTTTCAGCAGTTTAAAAAGCAGTATTAGGAGGATACTGGAGAAGAAGCCGGAGCAGGCAAAAGACTTTCACGGATCTTTAGAAATTTGGAAGGTGGCGAGGAAGGAGGGGTAGCAGAGCAGGATGGGAGACAGCTGTAGCCTCTGACATGCGGAAAGACACACTGAGAAGAAACCAGCTCCTGTCCCACAGGAGACGGCTGTAGCCTCTGACATGCGGAAAGACACACTGAGAAGAAACCAGCTCCTGTCCCACAGGAGACGGCTGTAGCCTCTGACACGCGGAAAGACACACTGAGAAGAAACCAGCTCCTGTCCCACAGGAGACGGCTGTAGCCTCTAACAAGCGGAAAGACACACCGAGGAAGAAACCAGCTCCTGTCCGACAGAACCCAAGGAAGACCTGCAGCATAAGCTCCAGATGCCAGTGCAAATAGGATGGGAACGAGGACCTGCTTTAAATCTGTGTGCCCAGCAGTTATTGTTTAGAGTTCCCTTATCCCACATGCTCCTGTAATTAGAGGATCCTTCTTTGCATCCTGAGATGGATCAGCCGTTATGGTGCCTCTAGATGATCAGAGTTTAATTAGGGAAACCCGTGGCAGAAGGTTCATAACGGCCTAATTCATAACACTGTGATCTGAGGCCGTCCTTTGATGAAACCCACATATATGTGGAATACTCTCACATACATGCATGGAAATAAAGATAATATGCAATTTTTTTTTGTTAAGTTGGTAGTTTGCAGAACAAAACGAAAGTATGATAATTTGACGGGGAAAAAGAGAGGATAATGCGGCAGGAGGGCCATAAAAAAGGGTGAGGTTGACAGGAATGTGTGTGTGCGTGTGCATGTGTCAAAAAATCATCAATAACTAAATTTAGCAAAAGTAAAATATTCTTTGTTTACTTGAACCCTACTAGACAGAGAGAGAACCACATCAAGTCCAATGGCTGAACTGTCTTATGAGTGTGAAACAACCCCAGGTGTGGACGGACTCAGCAAGACTTTTCTCTGTAACTGCGGCAGAAGCAACCCGTGGAGACCCTCTGCACCGTCCTACCTCTGGGCTGCTCTTCCTACTGCTATGCCATTAAATACAATCAAGTACCTTTACTTCTTCAACTTATTTTTCTCCAGTGGAGAGAAATTTCAACTATAAAATGTTAAAGAAATGATAATATGCTCCATTTTCACAGACACACAGAGATAAACAAACACACAGTCGTGAAGAATAACAGAATGTATCTACTGTTCCCATCTGGAAAAGTCCAAAAGTTCAACTTTTTATGCCACTTTCCATCCTTTCAGGACTGTTTAACTTCTTAAATCATCTGCATGTGGCAGTTTTATAAAACTGAAAAATGAATTCAGAAAATTAAAACAAAAATGTTCAATATTTGAGAAATATAAAGTATATTGCTATAAAATTTGACCATTAAACTTGGGTTTCTTTTAGTTCTTCACACTCCACGGGACATAGATTATGTGCACAGAAGCAAGGAATGGGTTGGCTATCGAGCAACTCCAGGCTTACATAAATTTTTCACACAGGGGCACTTGGTAAGCTATGGTATTGGGAATGTTGACAGTTCCTCTCGGTTGCTCACCTTGTGTAGGTGCCAGACTAGCCTCCCTCTTTCTGATTAATTATTTTGTTGTTTAGAGTCTCTGAAGACAATTAAGTGCTCAAAAATATCAACACTGCCAAAATAAAATGGCCCAAGGAAATGCTTGGGTACACTCACATCTGCTAGGAAAGATTGGCAAACGAAGCTAATGCTGAGGAGTCTTCAGTGTGCACTAGGAACAACTCAATTTGCCCTTCAAACAGAGGAAGGAAGGGAGAACCAGTGAGGTTAATAACTCATGCTCCACTCCACTGGAAGAGAGGCATCGATATCGGTATCTCTCTGACACAGGTTCAAGGTGCTCTAACCCATCTGATGTTGCTGTTTCCTTGGACCGCCTTTTGTTATCTCACCATCCTTTCTGTCGGTATCTCCCTGCTGGGGTCCAGAGGCCGTAATGCTGTGCCTCAGATGTGCTCGCAATGTATCAAGACCAATTTGGTATCTTCAGCTTTCAAAAATGATTGAGAAGTAGGACCTCTGGAGCTGACAGTCACATCAATTGTATCTGTGTGTATTGTGACATGGTGGAGCAATGGTATGGGAGCCCCTATCCTTGAGTCTTCAAAATATTTCTGTCTGAAGATTTCAGAACCACTACTAAGGAACCTGGTGTTGGCCCAGCATCCTGTTGAAACAGAACACTTTAAGAAGGACCATCTATCAGACATTTCAACCTCTTGGATGTTCAAATGATAATATGGGTTCAGATGTTTAAGAAGGACTGACCTGGATTGAAAATGGCTCCTCCATCAGTCGGGCCCCACCTATTTTTATCAATAGGAGAGCAGGGGTTCTATGGCTGTGTGGTACCTATCACCATATGGTGTCTCTGTGGATGGCGATGGCATCCCTGTGGACAGATGCTTTACTGGCATCACCAAGCCTTCCCGATCTCTGTGTGTACAGCACTGGACCAGCACTCAGGGCAGAGCAGATGCTCAGTGTTCATCCAATGAGTGAATGACCAGACGGCATCTGTGCTCCCAGGATCCAAACACAAGCTTTACTTCCCTTCCCCCAGTCGTTTGCTATCTGACTGCGTATGCGACATTTAGAACTGGCAAGTGGAGGTGAAATATATGTCTTAGGTAATCAAGAGGATTATGTGTGACTATTATTACAATAACCAAATTCCCAGCCAGTGTTTGTGTCCACAACATCACAGAGAGTTACAAGCATTTTACAGTGATTGGTACATTTAAGATTCATTTGAATCCATGGGAATGCGCTCATGTATGATCTATACATGTGGCCAATGGCAGAGGTGCTTGCCCTCTGCATTTCTTACTGCCGTCTAGGGCATACCTAGTTTTAAATACTGAGACTCTTTTTGAAGTAGACGGGAAGGTGTGGGAGACGGGTAAGGCTAAGAACTGGAGCTGATCCTGCCCATCTCTGAAAATGGCACCGTGCAGTAGAAGAAGGGATGGAGATCACAGTTCTTGTAATAGGTGGCTCTATCTGCCTTAAGAAAGAGAAAATTAGTATTCTCCTAATAGACAGAATGTCACAGGAAAGTTCAACCTTGTTCATAATACTGTAATTAGTATTTCATATACTATAATTTTAGTCTTGATGAGATAAGCATTTCTGAAGAAATTTCAATATCTATATTGCTAGTGCTAGCAAAAAAAGGCAATTTAAAATGACACATTTTAATACATAATAGCTGCCCCAACCTTTGGATGTAGCAGTGTGAATATCAAATTCTTTGGGAGAGAATGAGGGTGAGGTGTCTTCAAGGGGCTGGTGCCTTTATCAGAAGCATGGCCCGTGTTGCTGAACGAAGCCCACCTCTGCCCTTCTGGGCCTTTGGCTGATCAGTCTAGCGAGAGAGAATTCCTTCCATGAAATCATCTCGCAATTCAAGCATGCTCAAGTACTGGCTGAGCCAAGTACCTGGTGGCATCGGTTGCCATTAAAGAGAAAGGAGAACCTTAATGATTTTGAACGACCTCTGTGCATCTTGCTTTACACGTTATTAATCTTTATTCTATAGATGAGAAAGCCAATGCCCCGATGAGTGTGCTCAGTACTGCTTATAACCTATGCAAGATCAATGAGTATTTAAGGTAGACCTACCTAATAAAGAAGACCATCCTGCGAACATTGCAGTAGGCTACCTCCTGGAACATGTTGTTTCTGCTGGATGATCTGATGCCCTACTTACTTTGCTGAAGGTAGATCATTGAAAGGAAAAATAGTGGGTACCAAAATTCCAATTATTTAAATAGCACTGATGGAGAGATATAGCCTCCCTGCAAACATCCTTCTGATGGAGGACATAGAAGTTGGAATACAAAAAAAAAAAAAAGTGTTCTCATTGACTAGTTAAGTTTTTCTGGGGCCATTAGGTTAAGACTCCCTACAGTGGCCATGGTGGAAATGGTTGGTGATTATAAACACTTATAACCACCTCCCCCCCCCAGCGCATACTGTGTTTCTGAAAAGGAAAACACGGCAGTGCATTATCTTCCGATGAGCTGTTATTTCAACAGCCAACTTTGATCCTTTCCCTAACAGCTATCACAGATGTTCAGACTGAGGCCTCGACCAGGAACTACAGGTTGGGGGTAATTAAATGAGACTTCCTCCATGCGGATCAAGCTCCTGGCCAGGGCTAATGATCACCATCACTGCAGGGACAGTGCAAGTGCCACTATTATCACTGACAGTGTGAGAAGGAAGAAGAATGACAGGAGAGACGCGCACGTGTGTGTATGTGTGTGTGTGTGTGCGTGTTGTTATATCCCAGCTTATAACACAGGCAATGGCTGATTCTCAGCAATGAATTATTGAATGAAAGAATTTACAGATGGATAAAACCTGAGAACTACTCATATACATTAGTCTTTTCAGAACATATAATATAATATAATATAATATAATATAATATAATATAATATAATCAGAGACCAGGTAATGTACTTCAGCACAATTGATTTTCATCACTTTCTGGATGCTGCAGGGGTTGCATCTTTCGAGTCCGTTGTCACTGAATGTCACAGGTGAAATTTTTCTCCTTATGCACACAACTTGGCTCTTACTTTTGTAAATAAAATCCTATTGGTTAAGACACCATCCTTATAACTTCATTTTCCTTCCTCTACTCCCTTTAAGGCCTCTCTTCAAATGCATTCTTCAAACTATCTCGAACCACTAATTTTTGGAAAGTAGAATTCAGCCCATTAAATAAACAAATACATCTGAATTTGAATAATGTCTCTATCTTAGGTTGTTTACTGATTTTCCTAACTGGAGTTTTACATTTTTATTTATTGTGTGTGTGAGAGAGAAAGTACATGAGTGTGTATGTGTGTGTATGTGTGGGTGCATGAGTGTGCGTGCATGTGTGTGTGAGTGTGTATGTGAATGTGTGTGAGTGTGTGTGTGAGTGAGTGTGTGCATGTGTGTGTGTGAGTGCATGAGTGTGCGTGCATGAGTGTGTGTGCATGTGTGTGTGTGAGTGCATAAGTGTGTATGCGTATTTGCATACCACAGCATGAGTATGGAGGTCAGAGGGTGAAGTTCTTCCCTTGGGTCACAATGCACTATGGGATTCAGGACAGAACCCTGTCATCAGGCTTGTGTGGCAACTGCTTTTATCTCCTGAGCCATGTCGCAGTTCCCCATGGCACACTGTACTGTAACGAATCAGTTTGCATGTTTTCCATTTCTCTCCTTCCTATCTCCATCCGCCCCCCCCCACCTTCCCTCCTTTTCCTTCCTCCTTTGCTGGCAGAGTAGGAACCTCCTAGCTGCTCTCTTTCTCTTTGCTCCTTCCTCTCATTCTGTTTTACACGTAAAGGGAACGTGCAGATCCTGTCACTGCTTGGCTCTAAATTCCTAGACAGGCCTAAGAACTTCTGCCCAAGTCCTCAGAACCACACCTATGCAATGACCCTCACTTCGAAATAGCTTGTTGTACTCCACTCTGTGGTCAGGAAGAACTACAAGCGGTTCTGTCATGTGTCTTGGCTGTGAGCATATTGTCTCTATTCCCTGAAGGACCTGGTGCTTCCTGATCTACGCCTATACTTACTCATGGGTATAAACATCCAGGCTTTCTGAAACCTACTAAGTCACTTCCTTCATTCTCTTTTTTTAAAAAATCTTCATTTTTCCTTTTTGTTATTGGTTTTTATTCTGTGTACATGTGTGTGTCTGTTTGGGGGGGGGTATACACACCTGCTGCCTGTTGAAGACAGTGTCAGAGTCCCTGGATCTACAGTTCCAGGCAGCTGCCACCCAATATGAACTAGTGTCATCTTCAAGAGAGGATATTCTTTTAGGGCTAAGCCATATTTTCAACCCCCTTTCATTTTATTTTAATGCACACTTTAGATGGGAATTATAACAAGATGTATCTAAGAATAACCATAGCCACTAAAACACCGGCAGGGCCGTTCTCGCTGATTGACAGTCAGAGCTGCTCATATTTGGATAATATTGTTATAAGACGAGTATAAACTATGAGGAAAATTTCTAAAGGCACATGAGAACAATCAAAATGACATCGAATAAGGGAGGCAATGAGATGCTTTATCCTCGGCTGTACTTTATAGCTTTTGTCTAAGGTTATGGGGAAAACAGTCCTATATAAAGAGAAGTCTATAACTCAACAAAAAGGGCGATACATGAGGTGCAGTGATAAACGCTACCCTCGAGCTCTGCTCAAAGCCCTGGTTAACCTTTGAACTGTTTAGACAGGATAGACGCCATCATCATAGATAGGGAAACCTAGCAAAAAGATTCCAGATAGCCTGTATCAGGAAATACCAGAATCTGGATTCTGAGCTCAGTCAAGTTAGTTGTTGAAGATATGAATGTATTTCAAATAAGTACATCCAAGGAAACAAGAACCCAGAATGTCTATGATATACTAACTATAAAATAATATCAGGGAGCTAAGACCAAGAAACAATGTTTAAAAACAATAGCACCTGCATGTTCTTTGAAACACAGGTGAAAGTTATACCACGTAAGGAAGGGTTCAGGGATGTGGATCAGTGGTAGAGAACTTATTTAGTGTTTGCAAGTGTTCCTGCAATTGCATATATGTGGTGTGTGTGTGTGTGTGTGTGTGTGTGTGTGTGTGTGTGTGTGTATAATGTGCGTGAGTGTATGCTTGTGACTACAGGGGCCTGTGAAATTCAGATGATGGTTTTGGGTCCTCTGGAGCTGGATTTAGCAGGTAAATGCAAACTGGTCGGATTAGCGACTCGCAGGCATGAAAGACACACAGGGAAAAGGACATCTGAATCTTGACATACAGTTAAATCACTAGCTTCCCTGTCCTTCAGGGAAAAGACAGTAGATTCATAAAATACAGAAGTCAGAGAAACTAAGGGATGTGCAAAACTCTGTTACAGAACCTGGACAGTAAGAGCTCTTAGAATTGTTAGGACTCCAGCTGCTGGCCCTCCGCAGCAGCTTTGTTCCATCATGGGTGAGTGTCTGTTTTTTTCCACAATGGAACTGTGGTGGGTTGAATAGGAACGGCTGCCACAGACTCGTATCTTTAAGTGCTTGGTTGGTCATTAAGGAGTGGCACCACTTGGCAGGGATCGGGAGGGGCACACTTATTGGCATAAATGTGGCCTTGCTCGAGGAAGTGTGTCCTTGCAGGCGGGTCTTAAAGCTTCAAATGCTCAAGCCAGGCCCTGCGTCTCTCTCTTCCTGCTGCCTGCAGATTCAGATGTCGAACTCAGCGACATCTCCCGCTCCATGTCTGCCTGCGGGCCTCCATACTTCCTGCCATGAGGACAGGGGACTAAACCTCTGAACTTGTAAGTAAGTCTCAGTTCAATGCTTCCCTCTCAAAGAGTAGCTGTGGTCATGATGTCTCTTCACAGCAATAGAACACTGACCAAGACAGGAACCACATGCACCTTAGTGAGAGGTCAGAGCCTGTGCCTGACTCCCAAAGCCTTTATTGCGGCCCCTTTTCATCCCCCAACTTCCCTTGCTTCTCCGCGCAGTTTAGGTTATGCTATTGGCTCATCATTCATCACTTCCTGCCTATTCCTTAATATTGGAACAAATTGCTCTAATATTCATCACTATTTTCTCCATACATTCTACCACTTTATTCTTATATCAAAATTTTCAAAATCTTTTAACAATATCAGAGCATCATGGATTAAATGAGATTAAAAAGGAAATTATATGGTCAGCTCCAACTAAGTTAGATAGATGCAGAACTAAGAATAGAATCTTGTTTCTGACTGTGTTAGGGTTTATGAGATATACTTTAAGATACCTCATCTACCCTAATCCAATAACCAAGCTATCTTACGAAATTAAGATAAACATTATTTGCCTTTGTTTAGTTTCTTCTGAAGAACAGTATGCACTCGTACTATATAATGTTCTAAAAACACAACACTAGCATATTGTTCCCATGAATAATGCCACCTCATTTTAGCAATAATGAAATTTTGTATGTTAATACTTGAGTTGGCTCTTTCATGGAAAGATATAATACATATTGTATTCTAAAACTCATAATCACTCAGAAGTACTAAGATTCTAGTGTTTTCATTTTTGTGTTCATATCTGCTAATGTTACCTTTTCTTTGGTGTACGTGAACATGAGAAATCACAGTCTAGGAATCAGTATGGGAACACACATTTAGAGACGACTGTACCCATTGCGGCTCCAGTAAATCCCTATGTCTCTTCTTCTTGCCCAGAACTAAAGGTCCAATTATTAGTTTTGATTTTCGTCGAGACAGATCTCTTATAGCTCCAGAGTTGCCTTGAACTTTTTTGTAGCCAAGGTATCCCTGGCCTTCTGATCATGGGGACTCTGCTGGCGAGGGCAGGCATTACAGATATGTGCCACCATGCCCAGCTTAGCTTCTTGTTTGTTTGTTTGTTTGTTTTTAATACTGAGGAAGCATATGAACAATCACACACATTTTATACTATACACTCTTCTTAGATAGCTTCATCAATAGAGAAATAATATTTTGCTGAAGTTGCTAGTAAGTCCCCATCTCTCTCCCTCTCCCCCTCCCTCCCTCCCTCCCTCCCTCCCTCTCTCCCTCCCTCCTCCTCCTCCTCCTCTCTCTCTCTCTCTCTCTCTCTCTCTCTCTCTCTCTCTTTCTCCCCCTCTCCCTCTCTGGCTATAAAAAAGGGACAGTAGCCTGACACATGGCTAAGATGTCCTGGAGATAACAGGCATCACGCTCCCACGCTCGAGTCTCTTCCATAGTCTTATCCTTTGTGCTGCTGGGCCTTGAGCATGCAAAGGTGACGCTTAAAGAAAGACCACTAGTTTCCTCCCTACTTCCAAAGCAATCATGTTGTCTTTACCCTGATAGAGAAAAAGTAAAAACGAACAGCAGGCAATCAGCCTGTTTGGATGTTATTGTTTGCTGCAAGCCAGTGCGGTGCTGGAGGAGCAAGAGCCATTTAAACCTCCAGCTTCCCTGAGGTCCAGAAGTCCTTGGTAAGCCGGAGACGCTAGGGTTCACTGAACCTGGGAGCCTAGCCAATCGGACTTAAGGGTTTTGAGAAGTTTTCAGCTTGTAGTTATTTTTATTTAGTTAGTCAGTTGGTTTTGAGACAGGGTCTACTTATGGACCTATATCACTAGCTAGGCTGGAAGTTACTATGTAGACCACGTTGCCCTGGAACGCCTGGAAATTCTCCTGCAGCTGGCTCCCAAGTGCTGGGATTAAAGCCGTGTACCACTATGCCATGCATGTGATTATTTTTGAATGGTATTGATATAGCAATCCGTCGTCCAATCTTTTTGGTGGGCAAACCTTTCCTCTCCCATCTTCTTGTGCATATATGCACATTTGTGGGTGCACTCTTGTGGGTTTGAAGACGCACAGTGTTGGGACCTACAGGTATGAGTGGACGCACATGGATTTGTGCATGTTCGATGTGTGGGAGGACAAGATTAATTTGGAAAATCTAGAAATATTCTTCCATTTCTCCCTATCTAATTCTCTCTTTTTTTTTCATTGTGTAACAGCCCTGGCAATCGTGGAACTCATGCGGTAGACCAGGCTGGCCTTGAACTCACAGAGATCTGCCTGTCTTTGCTTCCCAAGTACTGGGATTAAAGACACGTGTCACCACTTCCTGGACCATCTTGTTCGTTTTGAGAAAGGATTTCTCAATCAAACGCAGAGATAGCTGATATGGTTAGTTTTAACAAAATCCTTGATCCAGGAGATCCTCACCTGCGCTCTCTGGGGCTGAAATGACAACTGTCACACCCGGTGCACTGAGGTGGGGCCTGGAGATCCGAGCTTTCGTCCTCTTGCTTGTTCCCAAGCCTTCACTGGTGAGCCTTCCTCTCAGCCTGGTTCTCACTCTTTTATTGCTGAAATTCTCATCTGCACTACTGAAATTTATGGCAAGCCTAGTCTCTTCTAGAATACACGTTGAGAAAAGTTGCCTTAGAAGTACTAAGCTATCCATTTCTGCTCCATAAAATTCTCCTCATGATTTGTTAGGCATCATACTGAGAAAATAAGGGATCTTATCCAACTATATGTGGGAGGTAGGACGGTTTCAGTCTACTTTGTGCTGCTCTAAATGTTTAACATGTTGGGGGACATACCTGTCACAATCATGTTCATCCTCACACTGTCCTGATAAGGAATATAAGAAGATAGTTATCCTATTTCTGTTAGGATTCACTCATAACTATTGGTTAGTGAATATTTCATGTCTGATACAGATTTGAATTACATTGCGAATCAACACCACTGTCAACAACATCCTTTTTGTTTTTTGTTTTTTGTTTTTCGAGACAGGGTTTCTCTGTGGTTTTGGAGCCTGTCCTGGAACTAGCTCTTGTAGACCAGGCTGGTCTCGAACTCACAGAGATCCGCCTGCCTCTGCCTCCCGAGTGCTGGGATTAAAGGCGTGTGCCACCACCGCCCGGCAACAACATCCTGTTAATGACTATCATGGTCCCACTTTACCAGTGAAGAAATACATGTTTGGAAAAACTGAGCCAGAGACGTTATTAGCCTTACCCAGTGGTAAGGAGAACTGACTGACATCCCTACTCCAATAGATGGGCTGAAGATTTTGAGACATAATAAAGTCCCAGAACTTACACAAAGTCAAGGATGCACTCAATTGGCCTAGGATGTTTTCAGACAGAGGACTGAGCCTCCATCAACACAAGTACATCTCTTATGCAACTCTCCTTCCTTACCACCCTGTTCCCAAAGGAGTCCTAATAAAGGAATAACTAATCAGTTTATCAGACCAAGCATTGGATACAATTAAGATCTATGAAGAATATAAATCTCTGGTTGAAAACTAATTCCATTTGCCATCCAGTCTTCCAGTGGGAGAAGCTTACAGATTCCATGGCAGGCAGAGGCACCTGTTACTTTCTCAGAGTGATTTGCGCCATAGCCTTGCTAACCTGTACAATGGGGAGAAGGAGTCATGGGGTGCTGGGAAACTCTGAAAACCATTCTCTCCCTCTCCTGGACACCTCTGATGTATGTATTGGGGGCTTATCTCTGTGTGTGTTTCCAAAGAACAGCTTGTCTGTAACAAGGCACTAAGAACTGAGTGAGGTTTTGGAGGTGGGCTTCAAGAATTCTGTGCTACATCAATTTGTGGTTCATGTCTGTGGTTCAGGGGTGATTTTGCCTGAGCCGTAAGCTGAGTCTTCACTCTCCCTAGCTCAGGCAAGGTAGTCACACGCCTATGGAATCTTGTTTGGTAGGTTTTCTTTGAAAGTAGAGCCAAAGTATTTACTAGTAGTTTTAATAAACTGATTTATATAAAAAGCTGTACAATACCATTTCTTGATTTTTTCTAATATTTATCATGTTATATTTTTCTCTTTTCTTATGCTTGCTAAAAACTAAACTTGACATAACAGACTTCTTTTTTTGAGACAGGATTTGTCTGTTTAATTCTGGCTGTCCTGGAACTCATTCTGTTTACCATGCTGGCCTCGAACTCACAGAAGGCACCTGCTTCTGCTTTCCAGAGTGCTGGAATTAAAGGTGTTATAAATAGACTTCTTAAGACAGTAAAACTCAGACTTTTAAACTTGGAACCTCCGGCCCCGTGAAACTGGCATTTGAGTTCAGGTCTAGCTGATGACAAAGGGTGTGTCCTGCCACTACATGCTGCTGGATACATGATGAACACACCAGTTCTTGCCCTTCTCCTTGTCTTCGGCGGAACTCTGTCCTGGCCTTGGTCAGCCTGTATCTGTCTGTGTAGGTGAACATGCTCACTGTTCTGTTTATGATCAGAGAAGTCGTATGTATTGACATTTGACTCTCTCCAATAAGTGTGGGAAGCCCTAAAACCTAAAATATGTCAAGATGTCTTAACAGCTATGTGACTGTCAATACAGCTCTGAACAGTCTCTTGAGACTTTGTACCTGTCTTATAATTCAAACCTAAATACCTGCAGGAGTCTGGGAATCACACAGAATATGGAAACTAATATTCCTGTGTGGGGGGAATCCCATTGCCTTCCAATTTGATGGTTTCGTTCCTGATGATATTGGTAGTTTTAGGTCCATGAACTGCAGCTAGGCCTCCCAGGAGCTTCGAGAAATGTGGGCTTTCTAGCCTCTGAGGCAGATTAGAGTCTCAGGTAGACATAGAAAATACTATTATTAATTTGTCTCCATCACCTCCCATATGAACTTGGAAGATTCTATAAAATTATTTCAGAGAGTTGGAAACCCACGCTTAGCCATTTCACCTCTGTTTCACTCCCTCTTCACCTCCTTTATCTGCTCGATACATGAAATTAACAATGAATACCCACCACTCTGATGGCAGGTCATTCACTAAGTCATCAAAGACTTGGCCAATGCCCGAATTGCATGCAGTGAGGGCTTTGAGGTGCTTGTTTTGATTTTCCCAGTCTGCCTCATGTTCTTGGTCCCACAGAGCTCTTAGATGTCCACAGGAGGATGAGCAGACAGCCCTGCACACTGAGAGGATTAGGTTTCTTTGCTCAATCCTTTTGTTGGGGTGAGGCATTTAGGAAGGGGAAGAGCACAGGTTAGCTTCTAATACGTCTTTGCTTTCATATGTTGAGCAATATTGGAACACCTCTTTCTGTAGATTCTGTCCATTGGTTAACGGGTCAGGCTACGTCTCTTAACGCGATGCTTGCTCCTGCCTGATACCTTCACCTATGGAGTTTGCGTTAAGAAGCGAGGCTAAGATCAAGTTAATTTGCTATTATGAGCACAGCACAGGTCTTGCAGTGCCATAGACTTCTGCTTCTGTGTCCTAACAGCTGTGTGGAATGAGGCTTGTGTCTGGACTTCTGTTCACAGTAGATTCTGCATGTATGTGCCAAGTGAGCACGGCTAGTATGCCCTTCAATTAATTCTCAATGTTGAATAGAGAAATGAGGTAAAGTATTTCCAGTGTGGGATAATTCCCATTCATTGGCAAGAAACTTTGACAAATTTATGCCTTTTAATATTTTCTTCTAGTTTAGAAACATCCACAGTCCCATAAGCAGGATCTGACCGGTGGGAAATAGAGGCTGGGCCTTCCCACCTTTCTGCTACATCAGTTAGCAAACCGTTCAGCGGGTGCAGGACTATGCCAGCACACCGCTGTGCTTTCAGGAAACATGGAGCCGAGTTTGATAGAAACAGGCAGTAATCTGATCTTGCAGAGGAAGGCAGCCCTAATACGGGGAGATCCTGATAGAACACGATACGAAATTGCCAACTCAATGAAGTCATGTGACACCTCTGCCACAGAGTGAATTACATCTGAGAGCCAGGCTGCTAAGGAGAAGGATGCAGGCTAGTGGACGGCCGAGGTTTCTCTAGCCCCTCAGTGCTCGGTGACACGGAATGGAGAGGATGGCAATGTCCTCCACACCTACGTCCGCTTATACACCTTGTCTCTCACCCTGTGCAGCCTACAGCCTGGCTAGGGCAGGGAATAGGAACGAAGGTATCACCTACAAGCTTGGGAAGTTGCTTGGAGCATGTACAAAAACAAGTGCTCATAATACGCCTTCCGTAATGACCTTGTCAAGGTTCAAATCCGAGGCTGTGACTTCAAGCCAGTCACCCAAGCTTCTAGCACTTGAGTTCCTCAAGTGGGCATATGGAAGAATACCGGCACCTAATCGCTAGGGTGCTTGCAAGTGCACACCAGAGAATGCTTCAGAGAAAGCTGGGTACATTGAGAGTGATCCAAATGCAGACACCATTAGGTCTATCCTACTATACCCTGATAGGGATACATGAAACCTTGAATTATGATTTAATTTACTTGGTCATCGACAGTGCCATGCATGTATGCGGAGCATTCTGATCAGTTTCTCCCACACATTTTCTCACCCTGTCCATATTATTCCATTTCCCAGATACACTTGACTTTTGACTTTGTTTTGAGGCCTAATTAAGCGGCATTGGAAATGTCCATTGGATCCTGGTGGGGTCACAGCAGATACACAACTGAAAGCCAAGGCCCCCTCTCTCTGTGAATCTCAGTAGCAAGTAGTTCAGCAGTGACCAAAATCCGAGTATCTGATTCATGCACACAGTATTCAAGGAGGTTCTATTGCGTGGTTAGTTCTTTCACATACGTTTTTTATGGTAAGACTGAATCCCCAGAAACAGCTGCTTCGCTTGCTTCTACATTCAGAGTGCCCCACATCGCTTCCGACAGGCAGTCAGTCATCTATAAAACTTGGTTGGAAGGGTGAATAAGGAATTTACCAGGGAGTTTAATGAGCTTGAGAGTGACTGGAAAATCCACACCACTTGCAATCTTGCAATGTGTCCATCCTCCTTTTTCCCATGTTTCCGTGTTTATGTGTATTTCGGAGTGAGTTCCTTCTGTGCTGGGGTTAATGACAAAAGACGACCGTGAGAAAGGGCCAACTCGTCAGCCCAGACAACCCCTTACCATTGCATCTCCTCCTGTTTATGTAAGAAAAATAAAGAGGGGTGCATTATATTTTTATGAGCCCTGCGATTTATTCTGTTTTGTTGTCAGACTTTTGGGAATGCATTCTATAAACTTTATTGAGACAAGATATCTAGAGACGTTTGCATATGTCTGAGCTCAGCACAATATTACTTTTTAATGCACTTTTGACTTTGCAGGCAGAGGATACAGAGGGGGAAAATGTAAAACAGCAGCAGTTGGACCTTTTGATTTACCTGCATTTCGCCTTCCTGGTTTTCAAAGCAAACAAGCGCCTTGTTCAAATGAAATAAACTAATAAACATTAGTTTGGCGCTGCTACAGACGGGTTATTTCAGCTGTTAAGTCAGGAATGGAGTTTCACTCCACACACACAGGAACCGAGCTCCAGGTGAGTAGCGGACACTCTGGTTGGGTGAGATCTGCTCCAGCCTCTGTTCTCACAGCATTAGGAACATGGGTGTTTACTGCATGGCAACAGAGAATGATCAAAAAGCTACACTCATGACTCATTAAGAGTTTTATTTGTGTTGTGTGTGTGTGTGTGTGTGTGTGTGCAGGCATGTGCACATATGTACATACTACTTAAGTGCAGGTGCCTGCAGCAGCCAGAAAGCACCGGTTCCCTTGGGACAGCAGTCACATGCAGCTGTGTGCGGTACATCACGGGTGCTGGGAACAAACTCAGGTCCTCTGGAAGCTCAGCGGTCCTCTTAACCCCTAAGTCATCTCTCCAATTCATACATGCAGATTTTTTTTTTTTTTGGTTTTTTGAGACTGATTTCTCTGTAACTTTTGGTGCCTGTCCCAGAACTAGCTCTTGCAGACCAGGCTGGCCTCAAACTCCCAGAGATCCGCCTGCCTCTGCCTCCCGAGTGCTGGGATTAAAGGCGTACTCCACCACAGCCCGGTTTCATACATGCAGTTTTAAGACGTGGAAGGGACAAGAGAAGGAAGGAGTCCCAGGAGTGTTGAGCAGAAAGCCTTACCTTACCACAAGGCCCGGAGGAGCTAGAGAGAGGCAGTGCTGAAATGGAATATGAAGCTTAAATCATGAGGCCACAGTAAGGTAGCAAAACAACAACAGGGACCAAAAAAAATGTGCTAAGTGGTGACAAATCCAAGCACCATTCAGACAACAGCCAAGCCAGCCAGTGGTGTACAGTCAGACAGACAGGTGTCAGCAATGAGATGGGGCCTACTGGTGTGATATCCAGACAACAGCCAAGTGTGTCGGTGGTGTAAAGTCAGACTGACAGGTGTCAATAAGGAGATATCTAAAAGAAAGTCTGCTAAGGGGAACTCAGAGGTTGACAAAGGGCTGTAAGGTAGCTGTCTCGGTTAAAGGAAGGTAACTAGTAACAGACAGAGCCTAGACTTCATTTTCCCCAATGTGTCCAGCCCTTCAGTGGAGTTAGAAACTGTGTGTGTGTGTATATGTATGTGTGTGTGTGTGTGTGTGTGTGTGTGTGTGTGCATGCACACATGTATGTTGGGAGAATAGCGCTGAGGGTGGAGTGGGTGAGGTAGGGATTATTGGGTGCTCGTGGTGGATGTATTTTATTATCTGCTACAATTTATCCATACGTGAACTACTGATTGGTGATTAGCTGAACAAACATTGTCAAGAGAACTGACCCTTAGAAGCAGTATATACAGGAATGTTATGGCAGAATCCTAATCATGGAAAACCCCTGGGCCTCAAAGAATCAAGTAATCAGGGTGTTGAACTCAGCTGGCTTCATAGGATAGAAATAGAGACATTAAAATTAGAACCTTTTAGAGATTCCAAGCAAAAGGGAGAAGAAAGCCTTTGCAGCCTGGCTTTGTCTTTATTTCTAAGGAATGGACAAGCTCCTAGCCTGCTTCCACATCCTCTGCTGTGCTCTTGTTTAGCTGTCCAGTCCCTCAGATGACCCTGAGGTCAGAAGTGCACATCACTTGTGAAGGTTTGAAAGAGGGCCTGAAGCACAGGGTGGAGACAGTCTGGGCTTA
Organism: Microtus oregoni; assembly: GCF_018167655.1. NCBI lineage: Eukaryota > Metazoa > Chordata > Mammalia > Rodentia > Cricetidae > Microtus > Microtus oregoni. The sequence goes on from NW_024543059.1 coordinate 4,380,494, forward strand.
GAGTTAGGTCATGGGGTGTTTGAGATTCTCAAGTGCTAACTGTCTTCACCGAGTTCACAACAGCGGTACTTCCACATCATTTCAACTCTTCCCCCATGACCTGCCATGGCTGTCTCCTCGGCTCATAAAGGAGCGCTTAGCATATTTATCACAGTGCGAAACTCATGAGCTTCTAGGATTAGAGTCTGGGGAGGTTGTTGTACTGCCACGCCCTGGCCGTGCTGGTCACGGGGTAATTCTTTCAACCTCCTTCCACACACGTGGATGCCCTCTGTCTGCGTGCCTCTCCACGCAAGCTCTCCACTTTTGGCCCCATAGCTCCCTGCTCTAGGAGGAAGCCTGTGGAAATGCCATCCGTGGGCTTTGGCATTCTCTGGTCTCCACTGGGTCCAGCTACTGGGGAGCCCAAGAGATGATCAAAGGGAGAAAAGGAAGTACGTGAGATCAGAAGGTTTTGTTTTCTTTTAAAGGCCCATGATTGGTGGATTCTCTGGATCAAGGGCCACTATTCCTCACAAGACAGGTTGTGCATGTCCCTCTCATTCTGTGCTCCCTATGCCCACCATTCAAATCTACAGTAATAACAGATCTCTTTCTGCCACTCACAGCTTAGTACACTATATACCACCCTCTCCTGCCTCCTAACAGGCTTTTCCTCTCGTAAAATTCCCTCTTATATTAATTGAAGTATGTGCTAATGTCCTGATTGATATTTGACTGAATCAATCTCTGTTTGTATCAAGTCTCAGCTGTGTTTTCCCCTGTCTTTAAAGTGGGGAGCAATCCCCACTCCAGTGTCTTCAATATCATATTTTTAGCTGATTAAATCAAACAGCATATGCAGCATGCTTGGCACAGTACTTCACGTAAAAGAAGCCTCTAACAAGTGCTCAACGGCAATAATAGTAATAATAGTAATAACCGCAACATCTGGTTTGATTGGATTGCTTAGCCTAATTACATGGGAGATGAAATATGACAGGCCCCACTGAAACCTGCAAGCACATCTTAATTTATGTAGTCACTTATCAGCTGCTGAACATGGACCTGTCCTACCGGCTGCTGCCGATACAGGAGCGAACAGGACGGAACCTCTCCTCCCTTCCTTCGCCACATCAACAGGGACATCCATCACTACTCTTTGACATGGCATCTCACTGGGCCTGTTTCTCTGCTCCTATGATGTCAGCTCCCAGCTGCCAGTCCCCAGTCCACAGCCCCCAAATGATGGCTTAAGGATATGAGTCATCTCATATTCCTCCTGTGTGTTGAACACTATCCAGGTTTCTGGAGGGCGGTTGGGCTTACCCCTGGCTCTCTTAGACCTTACATTAAATCCACCTGTTCATCTCTTTTTAAATCTTGGAACACTTTTTGATTTTTCTTGCTTATCTGTGATCACTTCTAGCCTTCCTTTGGTTCTTCTGTTGCTTGTGATATTTCTTAAGTGGAAAATATCTTACTCTGTTTTAGTATTTGTTTATTTTTGGGAACTTCATATGTGTATATAATGTGCTTTGACCAAACCTAATCCATTTCCTTCCCCACCAATTCTCCCCCCTACCTCACCCATCATTTTCCTCTCCCAGCTGCGCATAAGCTGTTTTATTTTGTTTGGCCTCCTGTTCTATGTTTTTATGCTTATTACTGTTAAATACAAATTTACAAATAAAACCTGCTGATTTCACTCAATGTTTGCTCTATGTCTATATGTTTAGGGCTGATCTCTTGGTATTGGATAACCACATATTCACTTCAGGAAGTATTCCCTGTTTGGATTCTTGTTTTCTCTCACTTCAACTACTTCATGGATGCTCAGGACTGTCAGAACCCCATCTTTTTTGGTACTTATTCTCTTTTACAGTCATATTCTTTGAAAACTGGTTGATAAATGTTTTCCATAAAGTACATAAGCTTTATGAAGTCAGGGACACTGGATTCTTACTCATCATTAATCCCCATATTAGCATATAACAGGTGCTCAATAAACAAAGCACGGTCCTGACATCAGCAAAAAATCATTTTGTTCTGATGCTTTTACTCCTGGGAGCATTGGGTGAAAGGAAGAGAGACTTTTGCTATATTGTTAGTCTAGATAGTAGGCCCGCAAAAGATAATATAAGTGTAAGATAAGAGATGACTTTGGGACATCAATGGAATTTGACATCTAGCATTGTATTATATGCATTTGACCCCTTGTCCTTCAAAGACCTATCAGTGTGCCTTCCCTTTTCACAAGTCGGTGCCATGGCTAAAGTTTGAATAGAAGTTGCTATTTTGCAAGATTGCCGGATGACTGAGGAGCACAGATCATCTGAAGGATAGAGCATACTGCCCGCCACAGAGCTAAAGTTGAACAACTTGCATAATTTTTCCTTGTTATAAGCCCTAGTGCTACCATATTCAATACGACACACGCCGTATGCCGTGCAATCAAAGTCTCGTGGCAATGTGTTTGAAAATAAGTGTCTGCGATGGTGACAGAGGAGGCAGCCACCCACCGTCTAGCTCAATGCATGGTGAAAAATAGAACTTAGCAAGTTATCGTGTAGGGTTGGAAGCAGTTTTCTCAGAAACATTCTCAGAGCTCTCCTGCATTAATCTAAGGAGGAAGTTTAGAATTTGATGTAGCGCTGTCAGTGATCAGAGCTTAGGTAAGTGGAAGAATCACGGAGTTGGAAGGAAATGACTGAACGAGAGTGAAGTTCTGAAAGCTTCAGGCCTGGAGGTGAAAGCACCCTTGGAAAACCTGGAACAAGTGGTTAACTAAGGGCTTTGGTCTAAGAGAAACTAAAACCCCCATTATATACTCCGATTAGCCTTCCATTATCGAAAAATATAGACATAAATCACTTACAAAATTAGATGTATTTTGGCTGGTCATGTTGGTAGTGTTAGTTCAGGGCTGCCTGGATTCATTGCTTTTGAAGCTGTGCTGAGGCAGTACACCATGTTAGGTATGCCTTACAGAGCTACCTCAGCATGGCCAAGTGAAGAGAGAAAGAAGAGAGAGCTGTCCCACAGTCCTGTTGAGAGAACACCTCTCCAGTGACTTCCCACTTTTATATGCCATAAAGATCCCTCTAGTTCCTAATAGCACCAAGTAGTGAGCTAATCTTTCAACACAGGAGCCTTTGGGCATTAAAGGCCCATAGTATCTGTCTAGCTATACACTATTAGTATGTGTGTGTTTAAATGTAACACGCACACACATGACAGACACACTAGACTGACATACACATGACAGACTAGTAGAACCCTGAGTTATTCCCTAATTCTCAGAGGTTCAGGTTCCTCATCTACAAAACAGAGATAATGGTCCATTCTTCAAGTGGGCTGTGTTTTAATAGCTGCTTTCTTACAGGAAGTCTGACACAACAGAGGTCATTTGCTGCTTTTTCAGATTTGGGAGCTTATTTTCGAGGAATGGTCCCTTCTAAGATGAGTCATCTTCTAAACATAAATTATCCTCCTAGAACACCAACTCAACTGAAGAAGTCAATGCTTGGCCATTTGCCCATCTTTGGCTAAATGGATTTTAGAAGGTCCTACATAGAAAGTAAGTTATTTCGCCTTCAGATTCTGTCTCATGGCCGTCTTTGGCTATCCAGGTCCCATGGAGGATCAGAGAAGGTTGGTAGTCACTTTTCTCTCCGTATCGTCATTGCAGTTGTGGTCAGGGTTTTTATTTTTTTTTTCTATCAGAAATGAGCTCTGACAAGGCTGCAGGCTGCCGTGCAGGAGAAAGGTCAGACAGCTGTCGTGTATTGGAACTGCCCGTCTCATCCACAAAAGCCACCCTAATACAATCAGGATAATGTGAGTTCTATGGCTTGGATCTCCACTATAGAATTCTTGCCAGGGAGCAGTCCTTTGAAAGGATGGTTTATATTGCATCCTAACACTTTTATTGACACTGGTATTCAGTGGCTTAGAAATGGATAGCCAATAAGTCTGCATTTTTGGCTACACTCTTTGTCGGGTCTTTGTAAGCATAAGTCTTAGTTAAGGGCAAGGCTGGGTATCATTTATGTGGGAATTATCTGTCCTGGTATCTATGCCCCATATATGCTTCAGTTATTCACCCTTTGTCTAGAAACAGCATCTTCCTTCCTAAGAAACACACCCCCAATACATATGTTGGGTTTGAAGCACTCTTTTTAAAAGGCCATGGTCTGGAAAGAATTCTGTATCTTGAACATATTTCCTTCCAAGATATAGGCTGTGTGACTTCATTTTGTTTCCTCTGTTTACAATGGTCAGGGTTTTACAATGAACATTAATAAACTGAATATTTGATTAAAGAATACTTTGCATGTTATTTCCATAAATAAATGTCCCTGGAGCCATGGGTCATGAGTGTGTAGACGAAATTCCACAACTCTTTCTATGCTAGAGAAAAATCAACAAATATATAAAAACAAGTGAGGTTTTGTTGTTGTTGTTAATTTAAATTAAGGTGTCAAGCATCATGCAGCCTGTGTGGGCCTGGAACTCACTATGTAGCCCACACTGCTTTCCTGATCCTGTTGCATTTGCATTCGAAGTACCCAGATTCAGGTGTGTTCTTCTGTTCCCGGCTGAAGCACTATGCAAGCCTGAGTGACACGATAATGCTCACTGTCCTGTTAATTTCCCCCCACACCTCTGCTGAAGAGAGTCTGAAAGTCCAAGAAATGGGGAGTGAGTTTACACTCACTTGTCAGTTCACGCTTGTATCTGCCCTCCCAGGTGACTATGTACCCAGCAGTCAGATTCCTTTAGACCAGCCGTCAATTCTTACCAAGCCTTGGTTCATAACCTCTGAAGACGAGTCTTCGTTCCCGCAATCCCTCCCTTTAGAGGTGGAGTCTAATTCAGCTCTCCTCTCTTTTAATCCTTTCTGACTTTAATAACTTGCTTGGCCAATGTCATGCAGCACAATAATGGAGAGGGACGGCTGCGTGAGAGTCGAGTTTCCTTTACACTCATCACTGCTGACACTTTATGTACGTGTTTATTTAATGTCTGTTCCCTGGACGGTATTATAGGCTTCATGAAGATAGACACGCTGCCTGACTGCTCCTGGCTGTATCCTCGCAGCTCAGAGCAGCTTCTACAACGCGGTGGGCACTTAATAAATATCTGTTGGATGAATGAATCAAATTGGACTTACGGAATTGGGCTGTTAACAGCAGTGACAAGGTAACACTCTGAAAATGTTTCCTTCCTCCTGTGGGAGACAGTCTGATCAACTTAATTGTTATTTCCTCTGGTTGGATTTCTGTGATTTAACTTAATCTTCCATCCTTGCCCTTCAAACCTATACACTCTTGATTTAATCAGCGAGATCAAAACTATTGCACTTCCTCTGCCCTTCAGCCACTAACAGGAAAGTGACTGACAGTTAATTATGTCTGAAGGAGATCTGTCCCTGTCTCTTGCCGTCCTCTGCAGTGGGGTTGGACCAAGCTAGCCACTTGAATAAAACAGTTTGGATTCAATCTTATCTTGTGTCTCATTGTCCATGTGCACACATGTGTGTTTTCTTTCCTTTTCAGTTTTGAATACGGTATCTGCCTTCACTGGCTTAGAGGAGAAACTATGCATTCAGTGGAACAAGACAAGCAAGGGTAACTCAATCCCCATTTACTCAATGCCCCAAATATGCCAGGCCTTTGCTTTAACTTTTACATCTCAAACTATCTAGCATTTATTGCTGGTCTCTGAAGACACAGCTCCTTCTAAAATATAATCCACAGCATTTCTATGTTGTATAGAATTATAGTCAAATGATATTATTATTTCAACAGAAGACATCCAATTTTGAATGGTTTTTAGGTCTAAGTGTAAAAACAACAGGTTTGTTTTCCTTTGTGTGTAGTTTGGGCAGCCCAAGAACTATACTAAGTATGTCCAACAAATCAAGGAAATTATTGAGGATAATCATTGCCTTAGATGTACACTGTAGTAATATTTTATTTATGTCTTAGCAAATAAAGTTTGTCTGAAGATCAGAGTACAGAGCTAAGCCACTAGAGGCCAGGGAGTGGTGGCACACACCTTGAATCCTGGGACTCAGGAGACAGAGGCAGAGGGATGTCTCTTAGTTCAGGGCTACCTTTTTTATTATTATTATGAAGACCAACTAGAATTCGTGCTACAGTACATGACCTCCTGAGCTAACACTAAAGCCAATTCATGCTTGGGAGTCAATAAACAATGTTATTTGCTGGGTACAAATTAATTTATTGATGCTTGTACCAATACTGGCCTAACCACATTAATTTCAGCATAATTCTTATGATCATAATAGAAAAGTTATACTCAATAGCCTGAAATATCTACACTACTGATTGAACACCATAAGTTCTGACTCATCTAGACTTTGTGCAAGCACTTCATTTCCTAATTCAAAGAATTTTCTTAATATTCATAAATGTCCTAAGCAATATGATTCTTTTTCTCCTCCTGTCCCTTTAAATACAAGAATCATTCCCCAGATGCCACCAAAATTATAGTAGTCAACAAATACTGCCTTGATAATTCTCAATATCAAAGGTTGTAATCCCCCAATAGAAAGAATGGATCCAGAAACAGGACAGACATGGGGAGGTGGGGTGGATCTGGAAGGAGCTGGGAAGGGCAACCATAATCAGAATATCCTGTATTAAAAAATTAATTTAAAAAGATAGGTATTGTATCTGCATAACATATTCTGCTTATTCATCTCTTTATGCACACATTAATATGTTACCAAGCAGTGTTGTTATGCAAGAAAAAGGAAAAGCATTCACCCTGGGAAGCAAAGGGTATAATATATCTGCTGACAGAGAGCATGATTAAATATTTGGAAAACTATCAATACTTCATACCAGAAATAACTGATGCTTTCAGGAAAGTTGCAGTGCATGAAATCCTTATAGAAATGAGTATCGTTCCTCTGTACTAATAATAAACTTTAGAGAGAAATGAAGCAAATATTATTTATAATAATATAAAATATATATATTAAAATAAAATGAAATCAGTAGGCTGAGGAAATATATGCCCCCTCCATATTAACTGCAATGTTAGTCATGATATTAGGATATTTATTCAGTCTGCTTTCCTGTTCATTTCTGTGGTTCTGATAATATCCCTTGATATATATTTTTTCTTTTTTGGTTTTTCGAGACAGGGTTTCTCTGTGGCTTTGGAGCCTGTCCTGGAACTAGCTCTGTAGACCAGGCTGGTCTCGAACTCACAGAGATCCGCCTGCCTCTGCCTCCCAAGTGCTGGGATTAAAGGCGTGCGCCACCACCGCCCGGCTATCCCTTGATATTTTTGATTTGTAACTCTCCTGCCTCCTACACACACACACACACACACACACACACACACACACACACACACAACTATCACCACCACCACCACAGCTACAACCATCATCACACAATCCCATATAGATCCCCAGGACCTGAAGAATTCACGTCCTTAGTGATATCATTAAATAACTGTCGTTGGCACATACCCTTATAGAGGCTGAGACAGAGAGAGTCCACTTTCATCTCCATGATAGCTGTCATTCTGTTACAGTTAAAATTTTCAAGACAATAAACATAAAAAGAGGAAAGATATGTTTTGACACAGAGCTTTAGAAATTTTTATTTCATGATCACCTGGCCCTGTTGCCTTGTTCCCAAAGAAAGGCAGCATACCGGAGTGGGAATCCATGGCAGAGGAAGCTCTACTTATCACACACAACTGGAAAGAAGAGATAGGAAGTGGCTGGGTCCTCATTATCCCCTTCAAAGTCCAACCCCTCTCCTTCCTCGAGCTCAGCCCAGCATCACATTCTATCGCCTCTGTAAAAGGTCCTGAGCCTATTCAAATCTCATTATCCTTCATGGCCACTAATGTGGCCACGCTGTCCTCATTTCAGACCAGAATTCCTTTCAGATTGCCCTAACCTTTTCTCTACTTCTAGATTCATCCCCCTCCATCTTCCTTGTATAAGGTAGCTGATTTATTTTATTTTATTACAAAGTAGCTAATATTTCCCCAAACATAATTTATAACTTGGCACTGGGATACATAAAACTCTTCCAGGGCTTCTCTTCTGACCTTTAGAATAAAATTCAAGTTTCCCAACATGATTTACTCACACGTCAGCATAATGCGCCTCTGCCTGCCGCTGGCTGGGGTCCACTCTTCCCCACGCTGCTGAGAGCTCCCTACAGCGTCCTCCTCTGTGTCCATTGATTTATCTAGCACATAACTGAGGGACTCTTACACAAACGTCACCGTCTAGCAGTGGCCAAATAAGTACCTGCTACAGAAGGTCACGTGATAGCTGAAGAAACAGATACTCAATAAACAGTGATTGACTGGATAACCATTCCAGGTGAATGAGCTAGAGAAAATAATGGTTATCAGAGTACTATCGTTTAGAGTGTGGAACATGCATTGTGGAAACGGAAATGATGGATCACAGACTTGAGCGGCAAGAAGGTGTGAGCAAGGAGGATCCTTACAGATGACCAGCCAAGGAAAATGGAGACAAAGATCAGGTGTCCAACACACGAGCTGTGTGTTTTGAATAACAAGATAGATGCTCAATGTGTTGGGAGAGGCCTCTGAGGGGAAGTTATGGTTTTGGTGAAAAAGACAGATAAACTTTGGGGATTTGGGTCAGGGAAGCCGTGGGTTCAGTCTGGTCCCTGTGTGTGATGCGTTATATGTGGATTGGTGAGAATATCAGGAATTACTCAGTCTAGTTTAGACTAGAAATAGTGGGTCTTAATTAGAAAGCAGTAGACATGGAAAGGAAAAAACTGATTTAGGAATATGTTTCAAAGGTAGTACAAACATAAGTTGTTAGTGGTTTGGATATGGGAAAGGGAAAGATGAGACCAATTCCACACTGGATGTGTGGGAGCAACAGGTTTTCAGATAAGGAATACCAGCACAGAAAATGGTTTTGGAGGGAATGTATAATATGTCACTTTTAGAAACATGACATCAAACCAAGGCTAGTCTTTATTTTAAGTAGACACTTGAATGTGGCAATGTGGGTCTCAGTGATGATGTGGGTCTCATGATCATGTAAAGGTTGTACAAAGTGGGGAAATGAGAGAGCCCTAAAGAAGTGTGTTCAGAGGACAGGAAGGAAGGAAGCTCTGTACCAGCCATGTCCCACCCCTTCCTCTTCTCAGTGTGTGCATTTCCTGTAGTCATTCTCACCCCTTCCTCTTCTCCTCGAGTGTGTTTATTTTTTTATAGTCGTGTCCCACACCTTCCCCGTCTCGGGTGTGTGCATTTCCTGTAGTCCTGCCCCACCTCTTCCTCTTCTAAGGCTGTATGTCCTTCCTGGAGGCCATGCCTGCAACTTTCTCTCCAGACTCACACGAAGCTAGCTCCTACTCCTCAAGACTTCTCTCAAATGCACTCTCACAGGAGAGGCCATGCTTGACCAGCCCCACAGAGGAGCCTCCTGCCACCATCATGATTCTCTCACACCATATAGTCTTTCCTTTTCTTGTCTTTGAGAGCATGCGTCACAGGCATTAATTATCATTCATAATTTTGGAGATGTTACATCACTAGACTTTAAGCTCCAGTGGGGTAGAGTGCCTTATTCATCTCATTGCATATTTCATGCCTGCTGCTGAGAATTTTACCTGACAGATTGGACATGGTCATAGTCAGAAGCAGTCATTTGTTGGATGACAAAGAGCAAATCTCTTTGTCAGCATTCTGTGTGAAGCAACCTCTGAACTCAGCAAAGCAGGCATTTTCTCCTGGTAAACAGGCTCCGAAATTCTGTTTAGTTGTGTACACTTGTAAGTGGTTTTATACGACTCTGTCTGAGTTAGTTTACTCATCTGGACTAAAGTTATACATTACCCTAAGGATATGAAATGTATTGAGTGACTTCCTGGTGTTTGTTATTGTTCTATTAGAGGAAAAGACACCTTTCAACACATTTGACATCAATAGTTCAAGGACTTGGTGTTTTATGCTTTGTATGTTATAATCTAAGATACAACCTCTTTCAAATCTGTGACCTTTGACAAAGTCAATAATGTTTATCTGCACAGATTTCACCTTTGTGAAATGAAAACAGTCATATCTAACACCACAGGGGGTTGCCGGAAAGTCAAGACAGGGAGTTGAAAGTTTCTCACACAGGAGGGAATCAATGCACGTTCATTTGCATTGTTGAGCTGGCTCTTGTCCTCTTGTCCATGGAGCCCCTAGGATGGAAACTCTGAGGAGTCAACTGGCAGAGTTACTTGATGGAATACCCTTGGGATCAATACTTGTGAGAGGCAAAGAAAGAAAACACCAAAGGGAGAACGGAGAGGCTGCGTGGAGTGGCCGAAAGGTCCCCAGCCATCCCGATAACTGACCTGAAGCTACGGTGGGTGGCCCTTCACAGAATTGCAAGAGGATTCGGCCATTATACACATAAGCAAACTTAACCTCAGACAATTCCTATCAGAGGTAGGAATAATTACAAGTCCAGCAATAAGTTCAAGAGTTCATAGAGACATGAATTCTAACAGAAGCTCAGAAACTAATCTTTTGTTCAATAACAGAATGTCTTTTGTAATCCAGATAACGTAGTGGGCCTTGGGTACCTTCTGATGTCCCAAAGTCAGATCCTGTCTCCAGTGTTCACAGTGGACCATGAGAGATAGAAACATGCGGAGGCTGTTTGGCTTCCATGCGCACTCACCAGTGAAGTACAAGCGCAGGGAGGCACAGCTGCAACCAGTCAAACCTCCTTGTCACTTCCAAACGGTTTCTTAGCAAATATTGCTGCATCCTGTGGCAGTGTGAAATTTTAATTTTTGGTAATATTTATACATCATTATCACAAAGGTCAATAGATAGTGACCACATACACCTTCACATGTGAAAATGGTCCACCCTCCCGTGTAAGTTAATGATCTTTGTATGTAACAGAAAAACTAAAGACTAAATACTAAAGTCATTGATCTTAATACATGCTAGTTAAAAGGGACACAAAAATACATTAAATAGAAAGATGACTTCACCATAAACTATAGACGGAAAACACTTCAGCTAAAGACTTTTTAGGCATTACTGCAGTTTGGAATCCTTTTCTAGAATCATCTTATGTTTGTGAAAGTCTCTCTCTCTCGCTTACACACACACACACACACACACACACACACACACACACACATCTTGAAGCTAGTTTAGTGGACATTGCCTGAACTCAACTATAATCACTTTTCTGTGGCTTGCATTTCAACCATAGAAAACCTAGCCAACAACCAAAAACAAACAAGGGAACATTCTGTGCCTTTAAAATATGAGTGGAAATAAAACATAACAGGTGGCTTAAATCGAATGGTGTGCTCAGATTTTAATTAAACCATCAGTGCAGCTGCTAATGACATGACTATCAACCGCTTGTTGAAGGAGTTGATGGTTGAGGTCAGTGAGAAAGTAGACAGGTATTTTGGAGGCCTTGTTAATGAAGTCCAACTCATAAAATTTTAAACGTGAGTCAGTCCTTACACTTCCTTTTCTCCACTCCTATGTGAGGACATGTGAGTCACTGGGGCAGTCCCACTGGTATGCTATCCTCTTGTTAGGAAAGGTTATGGAGAAACGCTGGGGAGCATCTGTGACTATCTTGGGAACTTATTGGATGGAATGAATATGTTCATAGCAGTGTTGTTTGTCATAGCCAGAACCTGGAAACAACTTAAATGCCCCTCGACCAAAGAACAGATAAGGAAAATGTGGTACATTTATACAATGGAGTACTACACCGCAGAAAAAAATAATGACATCTTGAAATTTGCAGGCAAATGGATGAAGCTAGAAAACATCATATTGAGTGAGGTAACCCAGACCCAGAAAGACAATTATCATATGTACTCACTCATAAGTGGTTTTAAAACATAAAGCAAAGAAACCAGCCTACAATTCACAATCCCAGAGAACCTAGACAACAATGAGGACTCTAAGAGAGACATACATGGATCTAATCTACATGGGAAGTAGAAAAAGACAAGATCTTCTGTGTAAATTGGGAGCATAGGGACCTTGGAAGAGGGCTGAAGAGGAGGGGAGAGTCAGGGAGGGGAGCAGAGAAAAATGTATAGCTCAATAAAATCAATAAAAAAATGGGATTCAATGAATTGGGCATGATGCAGAAACTTTGTACATAACTAGATGAATAAAAGATATAAATATTAAGAGTCAAAAAAGAATATTTCAATTATAGTAAGGATCCCTGGCGACGGTGCCAGCTCCCATAATTATGACAAAGCAGAGGTGGTCGTGCTTGGACTGATACAGCCATGATCAAATACTTTTCGGACTCTAAATATGCTGTTTCACAAAGGGCACACCGGACCTCCAGAGTAGGTACTGTGGTTAATTTTTAAAATGTTTTAAATAATTTTGCTCATAAGAAAATAGAATCGAGAAAGAGTAAGTATCTTATCCAAGGTCACATTTATAAAATATTATGCTACATGCATTTCAATTTAGGTTTCTATACACCCCAAAGCAGTCAACACTGATCTGGGGTTCCCGAAAGCCGGGATAAATTGGCAGAAGTCGAGAGACTGACTTTGCACAGGGATAGTTGACACATATCCTTGGGAATAGCATTATTGATAAAGCCCTTTCTCTTCACACCAGAACTTTTCAATTTCTCTATAGTTAGGATTTAGAATGGGAAAGTGTGTTGTTACAGTCTCTGTGTGCAATGTATGCTTTTGGTACCATTACCTTCATGTCAGTAGGTTCTCTATCATTGTTCACATTCTAAAATGACCCCAGACACCCCAGCATCACTGGCCATCCCTGGGGTACGGCAACCACCCTTGAAAACGACTCTGGGTTAAGAAAGAGTCCACAATCTTATCCTTGGCTCTCCTAAGGAGAGACAAGGGTGAGGTCGAGTATTGCAGAACTCCTTCAGCTCGAGCACGGTGAACTCTTCCTCTAGGCAATGTGAGAAAAGGGACTTCATGTGATGCGAACATGTCGTAAAGTCAACACTTAAGAAAAATAGGACCAGCTCTTCCCTGGAACAAAATGTGAAACTTAAAGACAGAAACAACAGTCTGTCGAAGGGCTTTCTATGCTGTGGGAATCAGGCCCTGGAGTGCCGCTCCACTAACTTTATAGCGTGATTTCTTAATGGCAACCTGGGAAACCTGATGTTAATACTCTCCTTCATACACAAAATTCCCAGTCTTAACAATGCCAAAAGGAGCCTCACATTGGTGTAAATTATACCATAAATATTCATTAAGACAAAGTCTGGGAGTGCCATGCTAACTTTTAGAGATGATAAGGCAGAAAGCAACAGACTGCTTTGGTTAAAGGGAGTGTGCTGTAGGAATGAATGGAGACAGAGATCCAGAAATGTCTTCACAGGTGGCACCTTTATTCCACGCATAGTGAACCAAGGTTTGGTTACCATTTTGTAGATTGCCTCTTGATTTTGTTGAGTCTTTCCTTTACTATACCTGAAGCCTTTTAATTTGTTGCAAACTATTTATTTATTTAGAGACAGGGTTTCTCTGTAGTTTTGGAGCCTCTCCTGGAACTAGTTCTTGTAGAACAGGCTGGCCTCAAACTCACAGAGATCCGCGTGCCTCTGCCTCCCGAGTGCTGGGATTAAAGGTGTGCACCACCACCACCCATTTATTTTTGCTTTTATTTCTTGCACTTTGCTTATTGTGTCCTGCCCCAACCCCAGACTATGCTTTCTCCATCATGTATTAGCGACAGCCTTTTTGAAAAGAGATCAGTCTATGCACTTTGCATGTTAGCATGTCTATGCCTATACTTATGCCGATACCTATTGCTCTGATCTGATACCTTTGTGGTCTATTTTGAAATCGAGCGGTATGGCCCAAAGATGACTCCTCTTTGGTTTTCCTGTACACTGGTTAATTCCAGCCATTTTGTGCCAACATGACGCTAAGGACTGTTTTTCCACTTCCGAGAAAAAGCATCCTAGTGACGATTTTGCTCTTCAGGGCACTGACTCTCTCTAGATGGCTTTGAGTCAGAGCTGTCACTTGGACAGTCACACTTATTTCAGTGTATAAATGTAGGCCTTGTTCCACTTATTTGTCTGCTTTCATTTCCTTTATCGATGCTTTAAAATTTCAAATGTACAAGGAATTCATCAACTAAATAGCAGAATAATATTAAATGAATAAATTAATTTGAATGGTTAAGAGACTTAAATGCATATTTCTTACTTAACAAGCAAAGACAGGCAAATGACCAAAAAGTATATGAAGAAATGCTTCATGTCAGTAATAATCTGTGAAGAAGAAAAAGGCAAAACTAAAAAGAGGTAAAATAGCTGGCATTGAAACAAGATAACAAGTGTTAGCAAGATTGTAAAATAAACAGAAATGTTGACAATGTGTTTGGAAGGTCAGTAGGTTCATTTACTAAAGAAAATAGTATGATGGTTCCTCAAAACAACGTAAGCCTGGAGCAAGCGTGTTCTGCTAACCTCACTTCTGGGTACGCGCAAATGTGAATTGAAACAGGCTTCTTAGAGTGGTAGCTCCACGCTACCACTTACAATTCTCACAGCATTATAGACAGTAGCTGAGGTACGGAAACATCCTACATGTACACTGGTTCTGGCGGGCAGCAGAGAAAGACGCCGGGTGTGCAGACAAGGGAATGTTGCATAGCTTTAAAAAAGAAGAAAGTCCTGCGATTGCAGTCTAGGCGAATCTGGAGGCAAATGGAGACAATGACCGCTGTCTCCTCACACATCTTTGTTAAAGCTGGAAAAGTTAATTCCTAAAACAGAGATCAGAAGGGTGGTTGCCAGGCCTGCCAAGAATGGGAAGATGGGAGTCAGTGGTTGAGAGATCTCTGATATATATACATATGTATATATATATGCTACATCAAAGTGCCTGGAGAGGTTATATATGGGAAATAAAACTTCTTACTTTACAGTGTGGACATGAAAATTAGAGGAGAGTACATATATCATTTAGAAGATTGACTATTTCACAGTAAAGATTTGGTGTATGTTATTAATTAATATTTTTAGACTTAGCAAACTGTCATTGAAGACAGCATATACTCAGTGTCATGCTAGCAACCATACATGCACTCATCATGTGTCTATGGGTTTTCCCGAGCATCTGTTGTGTGTGCTAGACAGTTCCAGATGTTATTATGTTATTTAACTAGACAGATACAGGCGAATTCACCATTCTCTTCTTGAATACTTTCACAGTGTTTTACTCTAACACTGAGCCATTGTTGGGCTAATCACTGCCCAAAAGAAGATTGGCTACTACTGCCCAGTTCCTCGCTCAGCCCTTGCTTTGTATTCTTTCTTCTTCCTTTTCAAGAGTTCCAGTTTTGTATGGAAGGGCAGACACACAAATGGCTTAACACACACATACACAAACACACAAATGCTCATGTTTAACCATCTGTAGCACAAATAATAAAAACCCATCTGTAGCACAAATAATAAAAACCCAAACACAGATATTGGGGTTGTTCAAGCTGAAAGATCAGAGAAGTAAAACAGTCAAGCCACTAGAGAGCTCTCACCCCTATGAAATCTTCAGACTGAAAGAGGGAGTTCCTGTCTCATCCCCTTATCTTCCTCTCTGATGCTGGGATTAAAGGCATGCACCACCAATGTCCAGCCTCTATGACTGACTAGTGTGGCTGCTGGGATTAAAGGTGTGTGCCTCCACTGCCTGGCCTGTATGGCTGGCTTTATTTGTTAGATCATAAACAAAATATTACAGCCATCAGTCTATATAGGTATTAGGTTTATGCATTTACACTTTGTCTTCTCTGTACCCTCAAGCAGCCCTGTGAAACCCATTCCTCTATAATATGCATTCAACAGATAAGAAAAGCAAGTCTCAGAGAGACTGTCACTTTCTCTGAAGTCATACTGCAGGTAAGAAGCACGTTGGTTACTGGAAATAAGTCACCTCACTGTGACATGAAAGTGTTTACTCACTTGCTGTACCAGGCACTTCCGTCAATGCTCTGTCCAAACCCCCCCATTGAGAAACAGCACTCTTCAAGGAAGGAGCGAGTAACTCCATCTTTTCAAAAACAAGAGCTGCTTTCGGAAGTGAACGCTTGATGCCTGTCTCAGGTAAGGAATTAAGAAGTAGAGTGGAAAGGATTTGAAGCCAGTCTTGACACAAACTAGTTCTGCCTGCGTTTTCCTTTGAGGGTTTTGTTTGCAGCAGGGATCAGGTTTTATAAATAGGAGCTTTGCTTTGCAAATGCTCCCCAAAGAAGGCTTTTGGATATTCTCTTGAAACAAGGTCAGACATTTCCACAAGGGGCTCACAGATGTACTCCAGCAAATGGGGCATAGCATGCAAAAACTCTCCTGCTACTCCTGCTAAGTGGTGTCAGTAGAGGCTGGGGACTGCTGCAGCTCCGTCAACCATCCTGGGGACAATCATAGTTTTGCCTTATCTGGATTCAGTTAAAAGAGTTAGACACAAATTTTATCCCATTCTGACTTCTAACTTTTTTTAATTAAAAAACAATAAACTCACAAAACCGAACTCTCAGATAACTGTTAGTGAGGAAATGGGCCAGGGAGAACTGTTTCTTTGTTCGAAGTCTCAGACCCAGCCATAGAAGGCCAACCATAGAAATATGGCATTGTTGGAAGAAAAGGCGTGGAAGACAGACAAGCAACTGTTTACATCTGAAGGGAGAGAGGAGAAGAGAAGATCCCGTGTGGACAGCATCTTTGGGGAAATGGGGGTATAAAGTAAAGAAAGTTTGGGGCAACTGTCAGTGTCATATAGTGGGAAAGGAAGTGGTTTGAACTGAATGGCACTTTTGGTCTCTTGCAGATGCTAGTACAGTTAGGATGATGTTGATTTTGTTTTTATCGCTTTCTGTAATGTACTGCCAAAGGTGGCTGAAGCACACTGAGCTACTAAATGTGTATATGTTACATCGATCCTTCTTTCATAGGGATTGGCTGTGCATAGGAAAGGCAACGAAGTGACCGATGACATAAATGTGCTCAGGATGCTCGGTCCATCCCTATCACAGAGCATCCTCTGAGCTGAACCGGGGACCAGCACTGTGGCTTGTCAGAGCTGTCCGAGACGTGATTCGTGCACTGTTTCAATGGAAAAGATACAGCTCAGCGAGGTTGCAGGTATCTTAGAGGTATATAAACTACAGAAAACGGTGTGATCGTTCGCTGTAGAAGAGGCTTTGCGAATGTTCTTCAAGTGAGTCTTAGGCAGACATGTGCCTGGCAAAAATGAAATAGGAACGCATTCAGAGAAGAGCCTTGGAAATGAAATGGCTAGAAGCTGGGCCACAAGGGAGAGTCGGCAGGTTAGGATTATCTCTGACTTCAGCACGTGCAGTCAGAACACAGCCTACACACACACACACACACACACACACACACACACACACACATACACACACACACATTGATAACAAGAAACGTGTTGAAGTATGTGATTGTATAGGATATTTGAGAATACTCTAGTATATCACTTTTATATTTATTTATTTGTGTGGTAGTTTGGGGAAGGTTGTGTGTAGTACAGCAGGCATTTGGAGGTCAGAGGACAGACTGTGGGAGTCACTTCATTCCTTCTACCGTGTGAATTCTAGAACTAGAACTGAGGTTGCAAGGCCTGGTCTAAAGCAGTGTTCCTCACTGACCTGTCTTGCTGGTAGGCATACTACTTCCCTAAAATTTCCAATGCCTACGAGTCAAGATGGAGAGACCACCCTCTCATTGCCGACAGTTATCAAGATCCGAATGTATTCTAATAGAAAGAGTTTCAAAGGAAGCTGCTATACAGCTTAAATTTCCAGCAGAGGCCATGCACACTGGGGAGAAGGCACGAGAGTTAAGACAGCAAAATAAATAGTCAATGAATACATGTTTAAACTTATTCTGATTTCAAAGTGTGTGCTCACAGTCTGACTTTGCTGCATACCTCATATAATTTAACTCACAGCTTTCAGATTTACAGCAGGATAAGGAACCACTAGTAAGTAGTTTCATACTTTGTCAATAATTAAAACTGTAAATGCATAAGCACAATGGGTAGGTGCTATTCATTCATATCCATTTTTATGTGTGTTGTTTTGTTTGTGTTGTGTCTTGTGCAGTGTGTATGTGTGCATGCATGTGTGCCTTGTGTACTTGCTAATTTGAATGTGTGCATATCTGCATGCAAGTGAGTATGAGCGTCCATGTGGAGACCAGGAGACAATTGCCAGTGTGTTTCCTTGACTGCCCTCCCTTGTTATTTCCGGGCAGGGTCTCTCCCTGAACCTGAAGCTCACAAATTGTTCTAGACTCTCTGTGCCTGATGCTCGCTCACTCTCTACGCTCAGCACCCAGCTTCTTATGGGTGCTCTGGGGATCCAAACTCAGGTCCTCGTGCTTGTACAGTAGGCACCTCGCCAACGGCACCACCTCCCCAGTCCCCATATCTTTATTGTCGTAAGAAAATGGTGTAGTTGTTTTGAAGCAAGAACCGGAATCAGCCCACTAAATTAATTATTCCCCCTACCTATGAAGATTTTTCTCTTCTGGTTCTCCTTTTTATGCTGTTTGGCCAATTAACCTTTAGCCTTGTCTATTCTGCTTTCAAGTACGGTTCTTGGGGAAAGCGAGAGTAGGGAACAAATTAGCAGACACATTTTTAGGAATGTGCGTTGAACGTGGAAAATGATGGGGTTACGTTTCTCACACCACTCGTTTCCAGAGTAGATTTCTGGGAGAAGCTGAAAACGATGCCTTGGGCCAATGGAGGTGACACCATTTTAATAGATATTAAATGTCCTATGCAAAAAGCTGACAAGCCTAATTGAGTTTTCTCCGTGATTAATCAAATTAACTGACATGAAGCATTTCAAGGCACAATGCACACAGGCTGCTGTCCAAACCAGTTACAACTCAAATGCGCAGGGGGATGGACAGAGTTAACCGTGTTTGGGGAGCTGGGAGGTCTAGCACTTAGCACTCATACACTCATAGCCTCCCCATCTGCTAGACTCTGTTCCTGTTCCCTGTTCATGCAGAGGACTGTGATCTAGGATGGTGATCTCTGAGTCTCCCCTAAATAAATAACCCGTTATTATATGTAATTCTGAACTACTGTGGGATTATTTTGTATTTTTCGCCATCATTTCACTTCAATCCACCTGTCCACCCTAATTTAACCTTACTCTGGAGAACAAGAAAAACTCTACAGAATGTAATATACTATAACTCAAGGCTACCTTCTATTCGGTGAACTAGATTTATCTTGAGTCTACTATTAATCTGGTAATACTACAATTCTGGATTTTGTGACTTGGACTATTCAGAATGTAAGTTAAATGTTATCATCTAGTTAATCCAAACCTTGATTTTTATGATGAGACCAGTGAGGCCAGCTGTTTTATACAGTGAGGTTTCTTCTTATTAGTGGCAACACCTTGGGGGAAAACAGTTGCCATTATAATCACTTCAGAGACTGGAGAGATAGGTTTGGTGCCCATGTCCCACACTGGCAGGCTTACAACTGCCTATAATTACAGTTCCAGAGTATATGATGCCCTCGTTTGGCCTCCGTGGACACCTGCACACATGTGATAAATACACAGGCAAGCAGGGGCATACATATATACATAAAAATGTTTTTAAAGAAATCACTCCCTAATTGTTTACCCTAGTTGAGTTGAACTGTGAATTTGAGTTATCTGAAACGGGGGCATCAATTAACTGATTTGTGGCTCAGTTTTGCCTGTGGGCCTGTCCGTGGGGATTACCTGGTTATTAGTTGATAGCTAAGAGGAGAGAGTAGCTCACTGTGGGCAGCATGATTTCATAGACACGTGATTCCGGACAGTAGAAGAACTTAGCTGGGCACGGGTCTGGAAGGGGGCCAGGAAGCAGCATTTCTCTCCGGTTTCTGCTTTAAGTTCCTGTCCTGGCTCCCCTTGGGGCCGGGCTCTGACTTGGAAATAGAAAGTAAAGGAAACCCCTTCTTCCTTGAAGCTGCTTTTGCCTGTGTTAATATGAGAGTTCAAGATAGAGACTAGGATTCAGATCCCAGCCTTGTGATTGCCTGTTCTCTCTCTCCCTGGAATAAACTTTTGATTTTAAACATTTCATTCTGCTTCACAAAAGTGACAGGACTGAAAAATGGTGGCCCTTCAGTTGATTGATAGGCGACGTCCTCAACAGGAAGGCAACTTGAATCAGTAGCATCATCAAGCCATTATGAGAAACAACATATTAGCATAACATCAATACCTCATTTTAAAAAGCGTGTGTCTAATAGGCGTGCATTTAAGGGGCTTCACTTACTCCAATTCAGTTTGTTTCTTTTTCTGGTTATGGAAAGTGAGACACTATCTTTGGCATATTGAAAAAGCTTCCTTCCAGGGAGGGGTGATTAAAGAGAGAAAAACAGAGAGGAGGGACAGAGGCAGAGTCAAATGCCACAGTGAAGTCCAGGTCAGCCTGTTCACACAGCTAGGACATTTTGAGCTTTCTTTGGGAGTGGTATTCCTGAAGTGAGGTTCTGAGCTTCATGCAATACAGGGGCCACCATCTTGCTACTTTGAGTGTAAACTGTGTGACCTCTGAGAAATAGCTTCATGTTTGTACGTTGGTAACAATAATGTGTTTTTCACAGCAATGGTGCCAGCATTAAACATAGTAAAATTGAAAGTTCAGTGGTCTCACTGTTGGGTGTAGTGTAACTTGTATCTTACAGTATGCTGCAAACATGTCACATATTACACTTCGGGACACGGGGTGAGCTGAGGGAGCCTTATCGGCATCACCTGTGACCATCCAGGTCTTCCTTCCCCCTGTACCGTCCTAGGCTCTTGCCTGTGACAATGTCTTTTCTTGATGATCACCCAACTGCATTTATGAAATGTTCACAGCGTAAGTTTCCCTGGATGACACAGAGCTAAGATGGGTCCTGCCTCTGGCTGCTCCGTTTACACAAATATAACCCTATCATCAGTGGTTTGAGACCATGTCCTCACTGCTATGGGTTGGGTTTGGTCTGTTTTCAGTTTCAACTGAATTGCTCCATAGATATAGAATTGAGTGTAGCAGATTTTTTCAGATGGTAGAATTAGAAGTGATCTATAGTTTAAGGTGTCATAAACGTCTGCGTTCACTTGATTATTAGTACTGTGCTCTGCTACTCTGTGTGTGGTCTCTGACCTCACACAGATTCTCAGTGTTCTTTGTATATGCAGAAATTCTAAATTTTATGGTAAAATTTAATCCTAGTCAGGATAGTGTGGCAGCAGAGGGAGTCTTCTATATACAATTTTTAAAAATTAATACACTTTTTCTTAGGCAGAGGTAGATTTAATGCTGTTTTGGGGGTGGTTTTAGCATCACCGAGTGTGACTGCTAACTGTGCTTCTGCATCCTCCTGAGGTCTTTTCCTTGACACATACGATGAGGAAACAAGGGCTACCTTCTGGGGTTGTTATGAAAATTCAATAAATCATCTATCCACTCAATAAATTTTATCTCTGTGGTTCTTATTTCCCTGTGTTTTGTTCTGAGCACAATACTGAAAACACAAAAAAATGAGAACTGAGTTTGGGCCAGCAGGATCCCAAACATCTAGAGAAAAGGAGAAAAATCAATGGGACGTCAGAATTCCTGGGTAGATATTCTGATATGGTGAGGAATGTGTGTGTGTTGGGGTAATGCTGGTGCTTATGTGGTTTATTTGTCTAGACTGGACTTCATTATGAATTTGGTGTCACACCCTTTGTATATACTACAAGTCACATGACTAAGTAGTGAACCATCTTAGGATACAATGGTAGGAAGTTGGACTCTAAGGTTTATGGTCTTAATTACTGTGTTAAGCTATAGTAATCGAAACAAAACACAAAAGATATGCATCATAAGAACTTCATAAGGAGTCTGCCTGGTTTTAGCCTTCTGAATACAGCAAGGAACATAAAGCAAAAAGAGAATGATAGAATGTCCCCACTCTCTCAGGCATATCTGCTCAGTTATGAAGAACAGTGGCACTTCCCAATTAAAAAAAGAGCCACAGCATTTAAACCATAATTACTAAGCTGGTCTAATCACGGTTATTAAGCAGAATGCATTTTGTTACTGTAACAAACTGCCCGCGTTGTAGTAAATTTACAAAGACCAAAGGCCGGTTTTGGCTTGCAGTTTTGGTGATTTCAATCTTTCCAGTACATGACTGGCTGGATCCATTGCTGTGGGGTTTGTGGTGAGACAGTCATTCACTGCAAGACTGAATAGAGGAACACCATGTCCTTCATGGCCAGAAAGGGAAAAAGGATAATGACGAGACCAGGGTCCTTCTCTGTCCTCGCGGGATGTCTTTAATCATCTGAGCACATCAGGAACTTTGTGCAGGCCCCACCTCTGATTTTCCACCACCTCTCAATGACACATCTTGGGGGGCTACGCCTGTCTCTGTCTCCTTTGAAAACCTTGCTCTCTAACCCTCTAGGTCCTGCAAATGATGTACATGGTTATGTATGGCCTGCTTTGGCCTTCTTTCCCAACTCTTATTCTTCCGCCGGTTGTCTCTATCTCTGAAAACCTTTCTCTCTAATTTTCTAGGTCCTGGTTCACCTCTTTTCTTGTTGTAGCTCAGCCACCAGACTCTGAGAGCTTTAGCCTGTTTGTTTATTCTTTGCTGTTGTTGTTATTTTGAGATGGGGTTTCTCTTAGCAGCTGGCTGTCCAAGAATTAGCTTTATAGACCAAGCTGACTTTGAACTCACAGAGATCTGCCAGACTCTGTCTCCCGAATGCTGGGATTAAAGGCGTGCAACACCACAGCTTCAGACTCTGATTTTAAGCCCATCCCTAGGCCTATGTTTCTGCTTACCTCTTTCTCCTGGATGATGTCTGTATTACCTCACTGTCCTAGCCTGTTGACGTGATTTATTCTCTTGGGGCTGCTGTATTCACTCCCAAGACAAGCACCAGGAGCTCTCGGTACATCTCACTTGCATTTTTTCCCGAGTCCCCAAATCATAGACAGTCCTTTGTCAGTCTCTCTCAAGAACTGCAACCATTTCCCTTCTTCCTGATTCTGTTTGACTCTGGGATACCTTCAGTCTCTGGTATCTACCATTTGATCAAAGGGAACTCAACTCTTTAAGGCCTTTGCTCTTAGAGTTCTTAGTCCATAGCAATCAGAAGCACCTGGAGAAATAGAGCCAATCCTGGGTCATTAATGATGGGATCCCCAGGAAGCAGCTAGTCATTAGGATGGTCATGGAGCCTCACTGGGGCTTGATGGAACTATCTGGATCAATGACGTTGCTCAGGAAATCTCAGGACATAAAGAATTCTGAACAGATGGTGTGGCGCTTAACGGCTGTAGTCAGAGCAGGCTCAGTGGATATAAAACACTCATAGGAGGAAATGGGGAGGACTACATGGTTTCCGTGTTCTGTTACAAGAAGGTGATCACTAGTTTCCACTCTCCATGCTGTCCCTTAATTCATTCATTGTCTCCAAATATATTCTCAGATTCTGTTCTCATTGATGTGGCCTTTCATATGTTATACACACTCATGGAATGGTAGAGGTTGTTTTATTTTGTATTGGATTGCTGCAAAGCAGAGCTCATACATCTCAGTCTTAGCTTTAACTCCGTGTAATCAAAAGTAGCCTTGAGCTTTTGATGTTCCTGCCTCTGCCTTCCAAGTGAGTGCTACAACTATAGGCATTCACCCCCATGCTAAGTATGTGCAGTGCTGGGAATCGAACCCAAGACCTCATAAGGTAAACACAAGCATCCACCCCAATGCCAAGTGTGTGCAGTGCTGGAAATCAAACCCAAGACCCCACAAGGTCAAGACAAGAATTTACCCCAATGCCAAGTGTGTGCAGTCAGTGCTGGGAACCGAACCCAAGATCTCACAAGTGCAAGACAAGCATCCACCCCCATGCTAAGTGTGTGTAGTGCTGAGAATCGAACCCAAGATCTCACAAATGCGAGAGCAGCACTCTGCCTACTGAACTAGTTCCAAAATCTCTGGTTCCAAAAATGGTACATTTTTGTGATGTTAAGCTGTAGGCTTTACTTAGTTACATGCGACTGCTTTCCCTGAGGTGACCCCAACACCCAGTGCTGAACCCTTACTCAGAAGCTCCAAAAATCAAAGGACACTGAGACTATGGAGTGGGAGATGTCAATAAGGAAAGGACCTAGTTTTTTTATATCTTAAGGCTCACCCCAGGTACAGGTTATGTCTGTCTGTGTATTAGAGCTCATTCTGAGGCACCAGAGTGCTGTCTGTGGGCTTCTAGGATGGTGTGATAAATTTATCCTGGGGACAATCACTCCTTCATAAGCACACCAGCTGGGAGAATCTTAACTGAATTCCTTCTCCACATCTTCTAACAATGGCTTCATGACACTATGGGAAAATAGGAGCCAGCCTCCCCCTGCCTCTGAAAATACCCTTTTCATTGTCCCCCATACCTGTGCTTCATCACACAGAAGGGACTAGTTGCCTGAGTCCCTGTTCACATCTCTCTCCTTCAGTCGTCTTTCCTCACCCCCACATTTGTCTGGGAGCTGCAGAGGCGTTCTTCTCGGTAAAGCCTGGAACATTCTCCAGCCTGGCATCCCATAATTGTTTCCTCCTTTTCGTCGCTGAGAGCTATGGCACAGCACTCTCTGAGGAGGTGTGAATAAGATTATTACCTACTTTCCACAGTGAACTGCGTGCTGGAGGGGGAGTCAGAAGACAGAGCACTCCTATTCAATAACAGCTTGGGAAATATTGTTCTTTCCTATTTACATGGAACAAGAAATACCTTCCAGTTTCTGATAAATGCTATCAAGAGGGGGCTGACCGGCATGGGACTGGCTTATCATTTCTTAACTCAACAGTGAATGTCTAAAGCAGCCTGTTCAAGCAAGCATCCTTTTAAGATGTCTTTGTAAGGACTAAGGACCACTGTTCTGAACTTGGAGTTACCAGGAATAGAGATGTGTGCCAGGTACTCACAGACAAGGTGAGGCACTGCTTTTGTGACGTGGCAATCCCTGCTGAAGGCAGCTTCCTCTCAGGATGACACCTCTGTCACCTTCCCAACCCTGTCACAGCAGACTTTCAGCTGAGCTAAAACCTCAAGGGTGTCCCAGAAGAAGGGGTGGGGTGCTGGGCACTGCCTGCATGTGATTTCTGTTCTTTGGGTTTGGGGATCCTTCATTAAAGGAAGGAGTTTGTAATACCTTCCTGTACACTGCTTTTAAACCTTCTGCTAGGTTCGTGGGGGTAGTCTATGCTTCTTTGCTTCAGAGCTTCAAGTCCATGTCCTCTTTGTGCAGTTGGAGACATGCAGCCCAACCCTGTTAATTGCTGGTGCATGGTCAAACAGGTACTGGGTGAGACTCCATGAAGGCTGCTGTTCAGCACTTCTTTCCAGTGCTCTTCAGCAGGCTTCATTTCACCTTGACATTACTAGGCAAGTCTTCCCCGTGGGCTCTTATTTTCTGAACACCAACCAAGAACCACTTATGTTCGCTTGCTTACTCAGAGACACAAATACTTGTTAAAGGTTAAGGTGGAAGATGCAGCAGTCAGGTCATAGTACTTACTCTAGAAAAGTATTTTACTTTCTTTGAAGATACGTTTGTGTGAAGGTGCACATGTGTGTGTTTGTATTTATATGCATAGTCATGAAGAGATTAGAAGACAACCTCTACTTGTTCTTCATCACTGCATGGAACTCATCATGTATGCTAGGTAGGTTGGCAAGGCAGTCCTGGAGGTCTGCCTGTCTTTATCAAGTACATCATCATCCCAATTTTGTTGTTATTTACTTATTTATTTGCTTGCCTATCTATCTATCTATCTATCTATCTATCTATCTATCTATCTATCTATCCACCTATCTATCATCTTCTATTTATCTTTCTTCTATCTATCCATCATCTATCTATCTATCTATCTGTCTGTCTGTCTGTCTGTCTGTCTGTCCGTCTGTCTGTCAGTCTGTCTGTCTTCTATCTATCTCCTATCTATCATCTATCATCTTTCTACAATCTATGTGACACGGGTTCTAAGGATCAAACTCATGTCCTTATGCTTACAAGACAAGCACTACAAATGAGCTAACTTCTCAGCCCTCCACTTTTCTGGATATATAGTGTACAAGATTGCCTTTTCATATGAATTTGAAAAAATATGTCTATCTTCTAATATATCAGACAAGTATGTTGCCTACTTACTACAAATTGATGGCACTTCTGTTCTACCCAACTTGAAATTCAGTCGTTTGTGTATGTGTTTCTGTGTGCATATATATTTGTGTGTGTACGTGCATATATGTGTGTGTGTTTGTGTATGTATGCTTATGTATATATGTGTGTATAATATAAGTATATGTGTTCTGTATATGTGTATGTTTCTGTTTATGTATGTATATGTATATGTGTGCATATTTGTGTGTGTGTGTGTGTGTGTGTGTATGTGTGTGTGTAAACTTCACAGTGCACGTTTGGAAGTCAGAATAGTCTGTAAGATCAGTTGTCTCCTTCCAGTATGTGAGATCTGGGAACAGATCTTAAATCGTGAGCTCTGAAGTCTCCCCTTTTACCTTTGCAGTCATCATGTAGGCTCTGCTATTATGCTTTCTACAATGCACAAAGAAGTCTCAACAGAGAACTCTCTAAGTTCCAAGGCTGAGGACTCTGGTGTAATTATACAGATTAGAAGTTCTCACTCATCTCTGCCCCATGGCAGGCGCTGGAGAGTGAACATGCCTCTCATAGAACTTACTTATGTGAGAAAATAGCCCCAAGAGAAGCTCTAGTAACTTCTAAGCTGTCCACCTGATCCGCACACAGCTTGGCTCAACTCCTAGTCTCAAGGGCAATCAGTGAGCTTTGGCCAGGGTTGTCCTTGACTTTCAGTTAGGAGCAGAGACCCAGAGCCTAGCATTTGTAGGCACACTGTGCATACCTGGTATTGCCACATTCAATTTATGCAACTCCATTCCCTCAGAGAAAACCAGAGATATCACCAGCTTCTGAGAAAATAGAAACCTATATGTTTTTGCACATGGACTTCAATTTACATTTTAAGCCTTAAACAAATAAACAAAAAAATCACAGCACAGCATATATAACAAGTCTCGCAGGCAAATTCTCATTTTTCTTTGAGTCTGTGGATATTTCTAAACTGTCACTATGCTTCTGAAAAAGCTGGCCGGTTAGAAAATTTATAGAGATAAAACCCACAACTTCTCAGACCAGTTCACTCAATTCAAATTTATCAGCCAACCAAAAAATAAGACCATAAATAAAATCCAACTTATATAAAATAAAACTGCGGGATTTCACACCATGATGAAAGAGGCTGGACTTTCTGTGGAGGCAAGACCGGCGATGCCACTGATAGACTACATGAGTTGTCCGGAGCTGGGCGCTGGCTTACATAGAACATGTAGACTCCAGTCTCGGGAGCAGTCATGGCAGGTGGGCATTGAGAAACAGAAGGGTGGGAAAGCAGAAAGATAAGATCCCAACACCTGTTATCTAGCAATGTTCCATAGGAGCATCCAGAGAGGGTTTGTGCGCAGGATGAGAAAGGGCACCCTGATTCCAGAGATGCCAGAATGGTTGGAGTCACTGAGAAATGTTCTCTGGAGGTAAGCTCTGAAGAGAGCGGAAGTGGTCAGTGTGGTGAAGTTCTCGGTGAGAACTGCCACACAAAGACGACCAAACAGCAGAGGCCAGGCAGCAGCTTTTTTTTTTCTCCCACAAGCAAATGGGCTCTTAGTGTAAACAAGGTGGAGCAGCCTTCCAAGGGAGTCTCACCTGCAGGAAGTGTAGAAATTAGTAGTAAAACACAGCTTCCTAAGGGAAATACAACGTGGTCACCCACAAGAACGCTGCTTCATGCACACTGTCAGGAGACCAGGGATGTGTGGCAGGAAGCCCGAGGTCAGCTGGGCCAATAGAAAGTCACAATAGTTTTCAGATGTGCCCACGACCTCACACCTGGGCTCCACCTGCCAAACGACAGGCGGGACCTCTGTAAGGAAGGAACAAATACATAGAATAGCTCCCCAACCATTCCACAAATGGACCTAAAGGCGTTTGGGGGTGACTTTAAACTGAAAAGATGGGTACCTAATTCTTTTAGAAGCACGTTGGTTAAAAAGTCATCTGAAGAGAAGGAACAGCATGAAGGCATGTAGTAAGTGGAGTTCTTCAGGGCCGTGGCCTAAGGGGCGACACTCCAGAGGGGTGAGAACTGGATTGCTCTGTGAAGGATAATTTTGTTAAGGAGATTAATTCACTTTTCATCTAATTATTCTATCAATTGTTGAGAAGGAGTGTTTAAAAATCTCTACAGGGCCCGAGGAGATGGGTCGGTCATTGTGTTTAGAGTCCTTGGCCTTCGGACTGTCAGCATTAAAGACTTGGTAATAGTCTTTAAAATCCCCGGGCGGCGGGGGGGGGGGGGGGGGTGGTGGAGGGGGCTTGACATGGTTGTGTGCAGGCCTTACTCTAAGTACTGGTAGGAGAATGGTAGGTAAAGGCGCACTGGGGCTTAGTGAGCGACAGCCTCACTGCAGGTTCAGGGAGATACCATGTTACAGGGGAATAAGGGGGAGCATGAAAGAACTGGAAACCTTATATTCTCCTTGGGCCTGAGTGGATGCATATGGGTGTGTGAACAGACACATACATGTGTATGCACCATGCATATCCACACAAACCCTCTGGACATGATTGTGGATCTGCTAGTGTTACCAATTATATAAGTTGTGGGTGATAAGTTTTGGTATGCATTTGTATTCTTCACTTTATATTTTCCCGGCACATTGACCCTTTAACATTCTGGGGCGTCTTTCTTAGCACTAGTGAGCATCTGGGTGTGACCGGTCGTCTACTTAGTCTCAAGTTAACACAGTCACTGTGGTTTTCTTTCTCATGCTCCCGCCCCCGCTTACCTGATCCGTTCCCTTTGGAGCTTTTTTATTTTCATTCCGCTTGTGCGATTGTGTTTAGAGCATTACCTGTTATAGACACCAGATAGCTGGTCCTCGCTGGTGTTGAATTCCATCTAACAACCTCTCTTTTGAAGGGAGTTTTCAATCTCTCTCCCTACATCTTCATATGCTGTAGTCGATATGTCATTTGCTCCTTTTTCTCCTAATATGCTCAACTTTTAAAAATCTCTCTTTCTCTTTCTGTCTTTTTGTGTTGAGTGAATATTTTCAGTATTTCCTTTCATTTTCCTTGAGTTTTCTCCCTGTATTTCTTCATATTTTGTACTGCTTGCTGGAGGGATTACACACAGATTTTATAGCAATCTAATTAGTTATTATTTTACCTCTTCTTTTCAAAAGTTGTGAATGTGTGTTTGTATGTGTGCAGGGGGTATTTATCTATGGAAAGGTAGCTTCAGTGAAACATCTCAACACCTGTTCCAGGGCCTCTCAGGCCTGGCCACAGCTGGACCTCTCAGGCCTGGCCACAGCTGGACCTCTCAGGCCTGGCCACAGCTGGACCTCTCAGGCCTGGCCACAGCTGGACCTCTCAGGCCATAGCCAGAACACATCATCACTCCAGCCTGGATTTTCCTGCCCTGTACCCTGACTTTCCTTCGTCATTAAGGGTTGTTCACAGTTCTGTCTGCTGCCTGTACCTTTTTCACAGAAGTACCCCCTTGTGCTCAACCCTAAAAAAAACTTGGAAACTCTACACAAGTCATGGTGTGCCACCTCAGACACTTAAGGAGGTGAAATGATTCCGTCACAGAGAGAATGTAGTATAGCAAGAACTTAAACCTATGTCTGTTACCTAAGCCCATCAATACGTAATGCAAACCTATAGGTGTAATGTTAATAAGACAGATCGTGAGACCCTGATACTCAGGAGATGTTTGGGTAAGTATGCGACACTACAGGTCTGGAACAATGTATTTCACTGGAAGGGTTCAGGAATTCAGTAAATAGTAAGTAAGTAACTTTGAATTGGTGTCTGCATGCTGTATTAGAGCTAACTCACTGCTGAATTTTATAGATACGCCAGGGGCCCATGTTCAAGTCAAGCCACTTATGAACTCAGCAAGAAATCTGGACTACTACATGTATATTCCAGGAACCCGGGGGCTTGCATTTTTAATATTCTATCAGACAGAAATAACAATGGCCACTACTCAGAAGATGTTGGAGAAGAGGAGGAATGTGAAAGACCACTTTTTTTTTTTTTTTTTTTTTTTTTGGTTTTCTCGAGACAGGGTTTCTTTGTGGCTTTGGAGCCTGTCCTGGAACAAGTTCTGTAGACCAGGCTGGTCTCGAACTCACAGAGACCCGCCTGCCTCTGCCTCCCGAGTGCTGGGATTAAAGGCGTGCGCCATCATTGCCCGGCTAAGACCTCTCTTGAAACAAACAAACAAAAAAACATTTTCCTTCCTTCCCCAGTTCTATTCTAGAGGCATTTAGCAGGGACTTTAATGTTCAGGTAAAGCAGGCTGCTTCCAGCTCACTCCAGGGGATAGCCCTTATATTCTGGTCTCTGTCAATTCCAAACCCTGAAGCTGTTTTGCAGTGGCTACGTTAGATAGAAGTTCTGAGTATCAACTTCGTAACTCAAGTCCAATATGAACACAGCCAATATTTTCAAGTGAGAGAGCTGTCATTCAGTAATCTCATGAATTATGGATCACGGTGGAGGTCCGTCCCTCTGCACTTTGGCCTGTTCCAGAAACAGATTTTACACGTGAAACTATCAGTTAAGAACTAACATAATAAATCCACAATCAAATACACGCTGGGCTTTATGCTAAGCTTCATGGGAAGAGGAAACTGAATTTAAAATATGGTTCTGATTCTCTACTCCATAGGAACTTCCATTGGGCTCCCAACCAGAGAATAGCATGCCTTCACGTTTTTTACTTGTTTCTTGATTACGACTCTGGGTTTATTGAATATCATTTCCGACTGAAGCCCATTGTTTCATCTCTAATGCGATTCTTTGCTGGCTAATCCCTGTCTGCTGGATTCTGAGGGCTGGAAGGCTATAACTCATCTCTGGCGGCATTCCCACAATGATCTCTCCTTAAGTGAGTGGTTCACAACCTTGGCAGGATGCAGAGCATACATGGATTTAAACAATGCAGATGTTCGGACTGAACGTGGGACCCACAGCAGAAGAACCAGGGGACAGGGTTGAAATACCACATTTTTCTAAAGCTCCCCAGGTGGCTCCCACATGTAGCAAGGACCAAGCACCAATGCTTGAGAAACCTTGTTCCTTCTACAGGTTTGCACAAAAACCTAGGATTGCAACCCTAGACCTCCTCAGTGCTCCAGCAAGGAAGCTCATCTCCAGCTTACCCCACACTATGCTGGCTTGCTACTTCTAAAGCTTGCACACGATTTTCAGTTCTAGAAAAGGACCTGTGGGGCCCTTAGACAGCCATGTTGGAACCACTTCAGCTTCTCCCTGCCACCGACATGCTACCACACACAACTGGTCCTACCAAGGGAACTTGCGGAAAAGTGGTTCATCTTTAAAAGAGGGTCTTCTGTGTAGCATGTTTCCTATATGCATTCAGAGGTTTGTGTATTTTATCTCATTGCACGGTTGAAAATGCAAGGCAATCACTGTCCACACACGTACAGTTGAGAAAACCACATGACCAATGAGTGCCAGTTTAAAGTGAATGAGTGATCGTTAGTACACTGTGCCTGTGCTCTTCGTCTTCCAATCTAAAGGACCACAGCCTTGGGCAGAATGGACGCTCAGTCAGTGAAGGGCTTGCCTCACAAGCATGAAGACTTGCTTTCAATTCTGCAAGCCCATATAAAAAATCCAATGTGGCTTCTTGCCCCAAATGCCCCCCACTTCCAGTTGTCTTTCCTAGTACTCCCTCCTTCCATCTCCCCCCACACACGTGGTCCCTCATGTTGTCGTGGTCACCGTCCCCCAGTCCACCTGCAAAATCTATTCTATTTCCCCTTCCTAGAGAGATTCATGGGTCTGCCTTTAAGTCCTGCTTGATACTTAGCCTCTTTGGGTCTGTGGATTGTAACCTGGTGATCTTTTATTTTACAACTAATATGCATTTATAAGTGAGAACATATCAGGTTTATCTTTCTGGGTCTGGGTTATATCACTCGGTGATATTGTTTTAGTTCTTTGGTCTTCCTGTGGGATTCCTAACAGTGGGAATGGCACTGTCTCTGACTCTTTGGACTGCCTTTAGGACTCTTGTCCTCCTACTAGGTTGCCTTGTTCAGTCATAATATGAGGGGAGGTGCTTAGTCTTACTGCTACTTGAGAAGCCATGTTTGATTGATATCTTTGCGAAGCCTCCCTTCCCTAAAGGGAGGAGGAATGGTTGGAGGAGGGGGAGGGTAAAGGGGAGGAGCTGGAAAGAGAAGAGGGAGGGGAAACTAAGGTTAGGATGTAATATATGAGAAAAGAATAAATTTTAAAAACAAGGATGTGGGGGGGGGGCTGGTATGGTGGTGTGAACTTTAATCTCAGCACTGGGGAGGTAGAGATGGGAAGAAAGTCTCACTGGAGGACACCAGGCCAGTAAGAGATTCTGTCTTAAAAGCAAAGGCAGGCAGCGGCTGAGGAACAACCCCTGAGATGGAGCTCTGGATTCTACAAGCTGAGGCACACACTTGCATACACAGGTACATCTGCATGCACAAATTTACCCCCACCTGAACACACACACAGACACACACACACACACACACACACACACACACAGACACACACACACACACACCACATAAAAACTATCCTTCTTTGAGAACATAGTCTTGTTTTCAATCACTGTGTGACATAAAATGTTTGGGATTCTGGATCAGGTTTCGATGGGGCCTTAGAGTATTTCAGGTTCAGTTCTCTCATTTTAAAGATTAGGAGGCCAGGGTGTTGAGGAGGGAAAGCTGCTTTCTCAAGGTCAAACAGTTAATTATTGTCAAGGCAAAGATTTAAATTAGGTCTCCAATGAATCAAACAGTCTTCTCAGAACACAGTGTCTCTTCCCATTGACGTGGGACATTCCTAATAATTCATTTCCCCCTTCAACTTAGTCAAGAGCCCTCTAGGAAACAGGCCCTGTGTTATTCAGCAGCATAAGTAATTATTTGTTACACTCGCTGTGCCATTTTTACCTTTAATTCGAATCAATTCGAATGGCCATTGCTCGCCAAGCTGCTTTAACCACAGAGCCCCTATGAGGTTTATTTGCCACTGAAGTCTTATTTTCTGAGGTAAATTAATGATGTGTTATTCCCAGGGACTTTATGGTGCTTATCACTATATTAACTCACATCAAAAAATTCATAGGGAGCTATTTTTCACATCCTGACAAAAACAGCCTAGAGAAATCCTCATGAATTGGGGACTTTGAAATATAAATGCATATATGGATTACGTATTTCTCATAAGAAATGTTTTCATTTTACATTAGGTAAAAGCTTTCTTTAAAAGCTGTCACTTAGCACAAGAAAACATCCATCCATCCATCCATCCATCCATCCATCCATTTATTCATTCATTCTTGGTCCAGAGGGAAAGGGCTGCCTCTTCTAAGAAGCATGCACTATAGGCTTTAGTGCGGTAAGTTGTGAGGTCCGGGACAGCCTGACATGGATGTTTGTCTCCAGATTACCAGCCCTGGACCCGGGAGTAAGCGCATCTTGAACGCTCAGTGCCTCAACTCTTCATTCATAAAATGGCGATGGAAATGCTCTATCAAACTCGAGAGAACTGAGAGCCGCGAGCAAAGCGTCTTTAGCAATCCTGGCCCATAATAAGAATTACACAGATGCTATTTTTCCACTCTCAGATTTCGTTTGTTTCCACTGTGGCTTCAAGATCCTCAGTCACTTTAAACAACTTCTCAAAAGTCCCACCCTGTTCCTTGGATTCCATTCATTATGTGACTGAGCATTCTTAGCTGTGTGTCAGCCAATACTGAGCAAGAATCTCAGTTTTCAGCCCACTTCTGGGAGTTTGGGCTCCGGTGCTGCAGGCAGCCAAGCAAAGAAGAGATTGCAATCAAATTCACTGGGAACTCTGATAGGGAAGTTCCAGACATGGCACAATCCGAAGGGACCTCTCACTAGGTCTTTTTATTCAGAGATTTCCTGGAGGCAGAAACAGGCTGAGCAGCCTGTAACCCAGCTCCAGCTCTGAGCCGCCCTGGTGCCCTGAAGTTGTTTATTAGGGGCTGAAGCAGGTGGATAAGGTTTTTCTTGTGGAAGCTATGGACAACAAGGTGAGGTGACGCTGTGCAATTTTGAGAAGCTCTATTGAAGTTAAGACCCCAACTGCAGAGCAGAAGATGAAGGAACAGAAGAGGAGTTAACTTTCTTCTGTGAGGATGTGGCAAGGAGAATTAATGGCCTTGAATTTTAACTGGTAGACACAAAGTATCAGGAACCCTGTTCACTATTCTCTCTCTCTCTCTCTCTCTCTCTCTCTCTCTCTCTCTCCCTCTCTGTCTCCCCCCCTCCTCTTTCTTTCCCTTCCCCTCTCTTCTCCCCCTCCCACTTGACCCTAGTCTCCCTCCCTACCCCGCTTCTAGCTCACTTACATTTGTACGTGCATGTATGTTTTGTTGAGTGTGAGCCATAAATACATTTTTATGTGGCTGTAGAGTCCAGAGGCCAAGTGTCTTCTTCAGTAGCTCTCCTTTACTGTTTTGAGACAGAGTTGCTCATACTACCTGGAGCTCATCCTCCTGTCTCTCCTTCCCCATTGCTAGACTGACTGTTACAGGCTGCCGCACATGACCTTTTATAACGGGTGCTGGTTCTCACATGTCTACGGCAAGCACTTTACTAACTGAGCTATTTCTCCAGTGCCTCCACTTCATTTTTAACCCAAATACCATGATGAATTTTGTTACTTTATGTTTACTGTGTGCGTGTATGTGTGTGTGTGTGTGTGTGTGTGTGCGAGAGAGAGAGAGAGAGAGAGAGAGAGAGAGAGAAAGAGAGAGACTAAGTCCTAAAATCCTCAAATTCTCTTGCCCAAAGCGAGCCAGTTAGGAATTTCAATTTACCCACACTGGTTTTGTATACTGTGATCCCTCTACTTGGTCAGGGTCTCAGTTAAGCATGGTAAATTGAAAGCAGTTAATTCCAGAGCCCATGGCTCTGTAGGTCAGAGCAGCCAGGTGGACACAGATAGCTTGAACAACTAGACTAGTCTGCGCCCACGGGCTGGCAGGGACTTCAGATAGGCTGGCCAGGTTGTTCGTGGCTCAGGGCAACGCGAGCCCCTGGCTGGGCACTCAAGTCTTGCCCTGTGCTGACAGTGTAGCAGATCCACTGCAGGGTCTGTTCTGACATCTCCCAGCCCATTAGGGCAACCGAGCTCACTCAAACTGGCAGCGAGTCATTAGTGGAGAGGGGATTAAAAGGGCTGGTTCTTATGTAAAAGGAGAATAAAGTTGCTGACTGAGGTGTGTTGTAGATAATGAGAACAGCGCCTAGAACAAAAAGGAAGAAATGGAGTCGGGGTGGAGAAGGTGGTGACTGCTGATTCAGCAGAGAGGCAGAAAAGAGAATGAAAGGGTTTTCTTTCTCTTCCTGACAGAATAGATGTCGAGCCCTCTTTGAAATGTTTTTGCCCCTGATTCATCTAATAGGTTCTCTTTCGAAGCACACTGAAGGAAAATGCAAACTAGGAGATCCTGACACAAATTCGTTTGACAAGAGAAATGATGGTGGGGGAGCAGTTATTGAACGTGGTCTAGAGAGGTGATGTGTTCCCACCTCCTGGGAAACAGGGGTACTTTCCATTTCAGCTCCAAGAATGAACAGAGATATTCTAGTTTCTCCTGCAGAAGGGAAAAGAAGGGGTAGTGAAGATGGACAACAGACCACCAAGCTGCCTAGTGATAAACCATGATGTCACTTAGTCTCCCAAATGTTCCCTCTATTGTATTCATTTCACAAATAATCAAGCAAGAAGGGGGCCCCAAGATCAGTGAGCAAACGAGCACCAGACTTGGGTTGCAGAGCCAGGGTAGCTCAGCTCCTGAACCTAGAATCCTGTCCATGTCAATCAGCAGGGGGATGCCTTCCTGTCTTTCCCATCAAGGGCATATAGACAAATGAACTCTTAAGTATCATGGGGGTCTGAAGATCTCTATCTGCGTCAGAGGCAAAGAGTTCGGTTGTTCTGCTAAATCATAAACAGGAATCTATTTTATATCCCCCTGAGCACGCTAAGTTAATTGGTGCTAACGGTCTCTGTGCTTCTCCTAAACACGAGTATGATTATGCGCAATCCTTCCCAGTCTACTCCCTTATTCGTTTATCTTCTGATGCATTTGACAGGCATTGAGATTGATGATGTGCTGATTGGTGTGATTATCTACTACATTCAAATGGCTTTCCCAGCACTAGGCAGAAACCTCCCTTCTTTTGAGGTACCCCTTGTGGAAAGTGGATCGATCGGAGAAGATACACCATGTGGTATCATGGAGCAGCTAGCACTGGAGTATACGGTGAAAGATTACAGCAGAGTCCCTGAAAACAAAGGAGGAAGAACTAACATAGCCTGGGGCAGGTGTGCGATGTTGAGCTACAGATGTGGTCGAGTGTGCTTGTGACACCGCGTTGAGGAGGCAGAGACAGGCAGATCCTTGGTGTTCTCTAGTTTACTAGGTTCTAGGCCCAGAAGAAACCCTACTTCAGAGAAAAGAGGGAGGGCTCTATGAATCCTGGTTTTCTGTTTCCAATGAGGAGCCACTGGGGAATCTAGACTAGCCATGGTCTGGTCATGTTTGCACTTAGGGAAGTTCTTGCCAATACAGACTAAGATGAGCATCTTGAGAGTGAGGTGGGAAGAATGAGGATGGGCCTTATGGAGCTACATCATGCCAATCATCTAAGCCCAAACCATCCCACGTTAGCTCACAGCCAGATGAATGCAAAACACTTGAGTTAATCAAGCCAAGACCTAAGAGTCAGTCGCCCAGCTGAGCCTGACCTTAAAGTAGCAATCTATGGGGTCAGGTAAGAGATACATGGTTACCATGGAAAAGCACAGGGCTTTAGAACACTTTGCTACAAGAGACACGGATAAGGTGCAGAGAGGCAACGGGAAGGATTCTGAGGTCCTGATATTGGTGCCATCCCCTGCGATAAGATTGGATTTTAATTGCTGAAGATATTCCTACCGAGGAGACTTCGTATCTAGAGGACATTGTGTTATAGACAAACATCACATTCTGCATGAGTTTAGCCAGTTCAAATTGCATACAGCTCACAGGCTATCCTTTCTAGCTTGAGCCCAATGGCGTGGGTCTAAATTTTCACTCAGTTTATGTGTGACTGTGGTGAGTCAATTAACTTTCCTTTACTTAAGCTGGAGAATAAAAATGAGGCTATCGATCTGCGATGTTGGGGTAAGGATTTCTTAAACGGTTTTTGAAGCATAGACCACACTGCTTAGCTTTTCCCCATGTCCCCTAAATAGCTGCTATTATAATATAATTATATTGATATGTGTTCAGTCTGGACTGTGTTTACTGGAATCCCCTTCACCCTAATGCTTCTTCCTGTCTGAGACATTCTATGCTGAAGGTGGCTCCAGTTTTATTAAATTTTTGAAGCCTTCTAAAACCATCATAACACCCCACTAACTCACTGTTTGAGCATCCGGATCTCAGTTGATGTCCACCTGTCATATATTTATTGAAAACCTACTATGTGCTAATCGAAGGGAAAGCCTACTATGTGCTAGTCACAAAGGGGAACAAAGCAACGTTGTTCAAAGGAGACAAATGCCTTATGCTGTCCTACTTTCTTATTTAATATATTTAATATCACTTTTCAGATTCCAAATGTCTTTGGTGATAAAAATAAATGAAACTTTACTTCTGTTCATCCAAGCCCTGTCATAGATGTGTACTAGGTCTTTGGGCCATGTTCCTCACTCCCTTGTCACTCCATGGGCAACTGTAGTGCGGTCATTATATTTTTTTTGTAATCCACTTCTTAATGTGTTTGAGAAGCCTATTCTCTCCACTCAGTGAGTCAGCAACAGACCTGGCACTAAGACATAGTTGCCTGTCCTATCATCTTGGCTCTTTATTGTAAATTGTTTTCTATTCATTTCATACTTATATGGCTGAGTTTTAAAGGAGATTTAAAATGCCCTACAGGGAGGAAAGTATCTTTTAAATACATTTTGTTGGTATTTTGACAACTTCAAAGAATGCTGTATTTTGATCATTTGATAACCCCTCCTCCCCAAACTCCTCCCAGTGTCATTTTTGCTCCTATTTGCTTCCAACTTCATATTTTTTTTAAAAGAAAATGAATCTCCGTTGTGCTCTCCCTACACACACTCACGGGTATGTGACCGGAAGACACTGTTTCAAGAGGATACTGTTTTAGGATACTTTCGTGCTACATAGTAACAGAAGGCTACCTACAGGACCACAAGAGTGAGAATTACAGTCTTTCGGTCGAGAGTGGGTTTGGTAGCTTTACTATCTGAATGTTCACTAATGAAATCTGTTCATGGAGGAAAGGGGGAGGGGTCCCAAGGAAATATTTATTGAAGATCTGCCGTTCATGCGACGTACATTTTCTCAACATGCATGGCATCTACAGAAGTTAACTTCCTTTACAGGTGGCAAACAAAGCTCACCGTGGGGGAGTTAGCTGTGCAGGTAAGCTGTCAGCCTTCAGCTGTGGCTCAGGCTTGTCTAAACACAGTGCATTTTTGCTTACTCTTCACAGAAAACCCCCAGCGGGGAGCAGGATGGATGTGTGGGCAAGCCAGTGAACATGTGGAGGTGTGGATGCTAGATTCTCTGGCTGTCTCTTCTGGCTGAGAGAACGGACCTAAACTTTGATATTCAGAGTTGGCGGGCTCTTAATCTACTCCTGTAATTCTTACTCTGGGGGTTTGGTCAATGGCTCCTTTGGGGGGGGGGCAAAAGGTGTCATTTCACAGAATGATTCTGATTAAGACTGGACTGCTCATTGTCTGTGATTGTTTTCTAAGAAATGCCCAAAGCCCATTGGTGTCCCCTATTGATGCTTATTCTCTGTTTATTTATTTTTTTGATAAAATATGAGTATTTGGAGTCTCTCAGGATTGATTTGATGGAGTGCTCAAAAAGAAGCTGTCTGATTATTGACCCTACATTCTTTGGCTAATAAGTTCCTTTTTTCTAATTTCACTTCAAAGATGAAAGTTTTATAATTAAACATCAGAGGTTCGCTGAAGCAAAATATATTAAAATCATATTATACCTTCCTGAGGCATTCCCTGGAATTTTTTTATTAAGCAATGCTGTTGGAAGTAAAGATAGGAGGGTAATCATATCTGCATATAATAAAAAAGATACAATTACACATTTTCGGTTCTAATCAACATCACTGCCCTACTGAAAAAAACAATTATTTTATAATATTTAAGAATACTAATAAAAATGAATGTTATTGAGCTGAATCTTGTTAGCTCTGGAAACGAAATTGAATAATATCAGGGCTACGAACAAAACATCATAGCTTAATTCCAAATAACAACTTAGTTAACGTTTGGCAAAGTAACAGGGTCGATTTTAATGTTTATTTACAGATCACCTGCTGGATTCTATTCGTTGTAGGTTCTAAAGGAAGCATTAAGGCACAAAGCCAACCCCCACTGTTCCCAGAGATTCCAGGAAGATCAGTTCTTTCCTTATGAAGCAGGTGAACCAGGACATATGCAGTGACTAAGGGATGTGATGGTGGAAATCTACAAGCTTCATCTCCACAGCTGAAGGGTTGATGTGCTAGTTCCCATGGTGTGAGGATTTCCACTGCACGTAGTTTCAAGTCTTTTATTCAAAGTCTTTTTAATACTTTTTGTGTATGTATGTATCTATCTATCTATCTATCTATCTATCTATCTATCTATCTATCGTGTGTGTGTCTTTGATACCTGTGCTGGTCCATGTGTATGAGTAGGAACATTTGAGTATAACCATAGAAACCAGAAGACAACTGTAGATCTTATTCTGTAGGTACCATTATTTTTGTTGTTGTTGAGACAGGGTTGTGTACCAAGTAGGGCAGATTTGCCAGTCAGTGCATACCAAGGATCCATCTTCTTTGTCTCCCGAGAGCTCTGATTGCAACTGTATACAACCAAGCAAACCAAGCCTAGCACTCTTCTCTTCTCTTCTCTTCTCTTCTCTTCTCTTCTCTTCTCTTCTCCTCTCCTCTTCTCTTTTCTTCTCTCCACTCCCTTCCCCTCTCCTCTCTTCCCCTCCTCTCCTCTCAACTTTTCTTTCCATTCTTTCCCTCCTTCCTTCCTCTCTTTCACCTTTTTTTTTTTGACTGTGGAAACAAAAGTCAGCTTTCACAGCCTGGAGAGATGGCTCTGTGTTTAAGATCACTTACTCCTCTAGCAGAGGACCTGAATTCAGTTCCCAGCATCCATAATTGGTACCTGGCAATCACCAGCAACTCTAGCTCCAATAGATCTATGTCCTCTGCAGGAATCCATGGACCCTGGCACTCACGTACACACACTCCAGTCCACCTGTACACCCCCCACACATGAACATAAGTGCAAAAATTTACAAACTATTTCTGAAATGTCAGCTGGCAAACTTCTTGATATTTGACAACGGATTCTCACAATCAGGTGGTGGCGAGCTTCAACAAACCATTGGGAGTGTAGAAGAAGCGAAAGCAGCAAATTCTGCCTGAAACAGGGCTGGGAAGTGACTCAGAGTGGAATGGATTTAAACTAGACCTCAAGGATGAGCAACCAGATAAGATGGAGAACATGAGAGAGGCTGCTCTATGAAGCGGAGAGACTGCAAGATGGAGAAAGGCTGGGGCCTGGGTGGCCAAGCTGAGCTGAGCTGGAGCTGCTAGAGGTGGAAAGATAGGAATCTAGGCTCTACAGGAGCTCCTCAGACCTGTTTAAAATAGCTACTAAAAACCCTACAAAAATAACCCACGCACAGACATACTGTGCCAAATGGCCAAGAAATCGACAAACATGGCTGCTTTCAGAATGAAATT
Organism: Microtus oregoni; assembly: GCF_018167655.1. Lineage (NCBI taxonomy): Eukaryota > Metazoa > Chordata > Mammalia > Rodentia > Cricetidae > Microtus > Microtus oregoni. Next base: position 4,421,552 of record NW_024543059.1, read on the forward strand.
CATTGTTTTTTTTCCCAAGAATTGGGCTGACTTGCAGTCGTGGCTGTAAGAGGGAAGAAAAGGAATGAAAAGAAATATAGAGGTAAGAACTTAGAATACCATTATATGTGAGAGAAGTGTTAATTGGCACTTATTATAGAAAATGGAGAGTCGTGGTATGAAAAAGAAGTGGGAATGAAGTATCTACCATGCTTCTGGTTATGGTAATACTTTCTGTGAAACCGATATCTGTTTTATTGTATGATTATGTGTCATATACATATTATAAAATGAGAAAAATTACTCGCTATTGTAAATTTACTGTCCTACAGACTTTTCCTGGAAAGCAAATCTTGCAGAAAAAAATAAACACGGCCTCAGAGAAGGGGTGCAGGAATCACTCCCTTGTTCTCAGTGTTTCTGTCTCCCCTCTGCTACAGCTTCTCTGCTAAGAAATCTCCTGCACTATCCACGCGAGAAAGTTCTAATCTATGAGAGATGCCAGCCACATAATGTGCCCATCTTCCTCTCTCTCATTCCAGCAACTGTGAAAACAGAGGAGTAGTCCAAAATTCTTCACAGAATATTAAGTCTCAGTGTTATGTTTCTTTGGTCTCACACACATGAGGGTGCATCTGGAGATGGAAGGTCGCTGACCCAGGAAGTTGTTGGTTAATCCACTTAAGAGTCCACATCACACAACCTATTCTTTAAAATTTTAAATTACATTTGGTGTGTGTGTGTGTGTGTGTGTGTGTGTCTGTGTGCGTGTGCGTGTGCATGTGTGTATGCTATGGTATCCATATGGAAGTGAGAGGACAGCTTGTGAGTTAGTCCTCTCTCCCATGTGGTCCTGGAGATCAAACACAAATTGTCAGGTTCAGTATTAAGAGGCTTTGCCCACTCTCCAGTCTATAATGAATTCTTCGTAAAGGTTCCCTTTGTGCCTCCACTGGGCTTGGGAAGCTAAAACGTCCATTAAAGATGAGACTGTGAGCTTCTCTGAACCTCAGCTTAGGTGTTCATCTCATCCAAAGGTTTACATTAGTTACAAAAGGTCCTTCAACAGTTTGTGAGCCTGCTATAAGAAAGAAGAAATCTCTCTTACAATGGTGTTTTCTTGTGAGCGTGTGGCAATCGGGAAGGCTTGTCTTTTCTGTAAGCAATAGTACTGCATTGCTGAAATTGCATGTGCATTGTAAATAGGAAATCTTCATACCCTTGCTATGGACCAAACATCCCATCAGAGAATGGAGAGAGAGAGAGAGAGAGAGAGAGAGAGAGAGAGAGAGAGAGAGATTGATTTACGTTTTCTGAAGGAACTCTCGGTGTATTTGGAAGTGAAGCATGAGACAACATGTAAGGGCCACTATTGACCACTCTAAGCGAGAGAGATGGGACAGGCCAGAGGGGCGCTCCCTGGCTGATGATGAAACAACTGCCAGGGATCAAGAGTGGCTTTAGAGGAGGGTGGCAAAGCTGGTCTTTAAGAGAAACTGTTTGGGCAAAGTTGAGGAAGGACCTTTCAGAGACAGAGAATGATGTGGGAAAAGGCAGAGTGTTGAAACGCTGTATTCGACATGAAGGACAGCATAGGTCATCTCAACCGAAGATTCTAAACTGAATGCGTGGAACAACTCAGATGCCTAGATCTATGTTGTAAACACCAAGCTGGACTGTAGAGCCAGCATGGGAAACCCCGAAATCTAGTTAGAAAGGTAAAATGACAGGAAGGCCCACAGGGGACAGTGTTGTAGACAAAGCACAAGATGTACTGGAGGGAATTTGGTCAGCTATGGTAGCAAAAGGCGATGGTATACAACTTTCTGATTTCTTGCTGGGATGATAGGATGGCTGATGAACACATAAAAAGAAAGCAGAAAGAAAAGACTGCCCTGAGTTCAGCTTCAGATATGCTGCATTCAAGGTACGGTGAGATACCCGAGTAAGTGTGTTCAGACAGCAAAGCTAATGTCATCGGATGCTGCTGGACATTATGAGGAAGCTGTGCATCACAAGACAGTAAAAGGTTAACATTTGTTAATGTCCCATTTTTTTTTTTAAATCAAGATCACAGCTTGTATCTTCTCCCTTGGAGGAGCCAGAGGCGAAAGGATCTTGAAACTTCACAGCTGGGAGCCGTGGCTTTTCTTATCTCAAGCGGAGACCCAGAGAGCATCAGGAGTCACTGCTACAAACTCAGCTGCTGACACCTCCTAATTAAAGATCACCACCCAGCGAGGGATCCCCAGAAGTAGGCATGAGGGAAAGTGCACTTATTATCAAACAAAGCTCCGTCGCCACGCTGGAGTCATTCTGACTGAAGAGGAAGCCCTTGCCTTGATTGGCTTTCATTTTCCCGTGGAGAACTGTATTTTGCGGGAAAACATCAGTGGTTATCCTCTCAGCTTAGATGTTCAGATGAAAAAGAGCCAGGTGGTAAAGACATTCTCTCTCATTCCGCTGGCTTTGCTGAATGCCCATTATTTAAGGTTCAGGTGTCTTTTCACTTGGGGATTATCAGAGACGAATGAGGTTAAGAGCAAAAGTAAAACAGGCTTCCAGATCTCCAGATTCACACACATGATCTCTTTTTTTATTTGTAGGGATGTTGCTCTCATGATTTTCATCAATTTGTAAAATTAACAGTCTGTAATTGGGTTTGGTTTTGCAGAGCAAACCTGTGTCCCCTTGACACAGGGGACATGTAGTGTGGGGACAAATAATACAGATTTGAGTCTCTTCAACTAGGAGGCAACACTCTGCAGAGCACGGGACCCCTCTCACCCTGAGCCTCATACAGGGACTTGTTTCAATTAAAGTCTCCAGATTCAAAACTTTGAAACTGGGGGTTCTACAAGCCTGAGCTATAGAATTAGTCATTTCTTTCCTTTTTACAAGACCCTCAGGAAGTTCTAGCGCGGATGGTTTATTGGGGAAACTTCAAGAAATCCCGAGTATAGTGGGAAGAACCTGTTATGCTATGAGGTCTAGCTGACCAGAATTTCAATTCCAACTGTCTCCATGAAAATCATGTCCTAGGCTTTTAACAAAATTATTTGAGTGGATGATTATTTAGCTCAGAAGCAGGGCTATGATTATAGGACTAAGTGGAACACTGTGTGTAAATAGTTAATGTTGAATTCGTGACTACTTTCATCTTTCCTTTCGTTGTGTCTCTTATGTAATACTTTAATCAGTTCTGGTTTTTGTGCTTCTAATCCAGCGTTTACCCTTCTGTCCTTTTATCTGGGTTCTCTGTGCTTCCTTTTTCTTCTTATTGGATTCACGCTGCTGGAAGGCTTCATTTCTTTAGCTTTAAGGCTTCGACAAAGGCCTTGGGAGCCAACTCGGTGGGTGAGACTGATTATTGTAGAAGCATGGAGGCCTGAGTTTGAATCCCCAGCAATCACACAAAAACCTGGGAGGGGCCACGCGTGGCCAATAACTCCAGCATTATGTGTGGAAGAGTCGGGGTGAGGCAGAGAGAGGAGGATGGCTGGGGCTTGCTGGCCACTAATCTAGCTGCAGGTTTACTAAGAGATCCTTTCTCAAAGAAATAAGTGGAATGTGATACAGCAGGTCACCCAGCATCCTCCTCTGGCTATGGCATGTACAGAGGTGTATGCACCTGCAGACATGGGTATGCTTACAGCACACACACACACACACACACACACACACACACACACACACACAAACGCACACACTTTCACAGGCAAAGCAGTAGCAAAATGGTCCAGGGAGAAGCAACAATAACCAGTATGGAGACGATAAGATGGGTGGACACTGACATTCACTTCAAGCAAGTTATCTGTCTGGTAGGGAGAGGAGGTGGTGGAGTGCCTGTGTTCAGGCTTTAAAAACCGAGCTTGTTGTTACAGTAAAGGTGGTTTACTAGAAAGGACCTCAGTCTATTCTGCACGTTGGCTGTGGGTGACTGGCAGTGCAGTGGAGGGATGGATCTTGCTGAGTGTCATCCCATAGGTACTGAGGTGAAGAGAGAAGAGAATTCAAAGTTGCTGGGCTCACAACTGGAGGGAGATGGGGTTCTAGAGTTGACTTGCTATGGTGCAGTTCCTAGCTTCTAATCCAGAGTTTTTCCCATTAAGGATAAGATGCCATACAAACCAAGATTACTGTGTACCCTGGGAAGGTCAAAGAAATTTAGACAAACCCCATCGATCATTGTCACAGCAATGAAATACCCATCAAAACTAGAAGTTCTGCATCTATCACCTATCCAAAGACTGCTCAGTGTCTTTTTGCTAGTTTAGAGATTTTACCATCTGTAAGGTCAATGATAGTTCTAAACATTTCAGAAAGAAAAGGGGGCAAAAAGCATGGTGATTTTCCACTTGGGTGCATGAAACAGACCTCCCATCTGCCTGGGGGTTCCCTGAGGTCCTGCTGTCATCCCACGTTGCCTTTTCCTTGACACAGCCACAGAGACCAGAGGAAATTAAAACTCCATAACTGTCTACTTCAAGGGCACTTCTTGTTGAAGTGCCTGGAGTACTTTTCACTCCTGCGCTCCATACTTTTCAATATAATTAGAGAAAGCAATCACTACGAAACAACAGCGCAAAGGTTATGGCGAGTGAGACAGAAATTCTCTATTCTTCCAGCTCCAGCTTTAGTGCATCGGATTGCCCACGCCTTTGTCATGGCCCATAGAGTGCGGCTGTGGGGTGCACCGCATACCAAAGCCATGGCCTTGCGATGGCTGACCTCTTTCACAGGAACAATGTCTCCCTGCCCACACAGACAAAGTGGACCTTGAAGCAGGGTAGCTCAGGAACTTGGCAAACACTCTGATTCACACCACAGTGTCCATTCTACATAGCAGCTGAGTGAATGGGGAAAAACACCAATTCCTAGTTCCTCAGTTTCCTCATCTTGTCAAATCAAAATAGCAGTGGACCTACCCTTTAAATCTTCAGTAATAATATGATATTATATATATATATATATCATATATATAAAGAGTATGTCCATCTAAAATAACCTGTCTTTGAATGTAGTTGAATACAGGCAGCCAGAAACTGGGCTTTCAGAGACCTGTTCTATTTATCTATGGCCTTTGGGTAAGCCTAGAGTTCTTCATGCAAAAACCATACTTCCTAAATCATACTCCTCCTCCACAGAATCTGCACCATCTGTCGCTGTCAACCCTACACATAAACTGTGCCTCAGTGTATGAGGAGCAACCTGCAGTTTTTAGAGTCAAGCATGATGGTCTAGACCTGTAACGCAGCACGCAAAAAGATTATATGCTCAAGAGGAGCTGCTTGCAGTCTTTGGAGTCAAGCATGATGGTCTAGACCTGTAACGCTGCACGCAGGAAGGAAGGTTACACGTTCAGGGCCAGCTTGGGTCATTGCGCAACCTGATCTCAACAACAACAAAAGTTATCTCCAGCTTCCCAGCATAAAGACCGGCAGTTCATAAATATGAAAGGAGCAACAAAAATAATAAGACACTCAAAGAAGTAGAGTAACTCTTTTGTCTTTTTAATGCCCAAAGGTTTGGGAAAACAGCCGCAGTGAGTCTGTACCATGCAGTATGTCCTTTCTGAGCGTTTTGCCTACTAGACTGCAAAGTCCAGAATGCAGGTATCAGTGCATTAAGGAGTTTACAAGCAGCCAAGACATGCAGCAGATGCATAATAACTGTTTGGACAAATGTCTTCATCAGATTGCTCATCTGTCAAGCCACAGGGTGACAGCTGGGGCATGCAACACGAAGTGCTTTGAGTGCCCTTGTCATGTTACTGTAAGGGTAGCTGGTGGGCAGAGAGAAATATTAACTGGTTCTGTACCTATCATGCAAAGTTGGGTCTGAACACGGGTACAGAGCTGAGCCTGGCAGTGTTGGGGCTGAGACAGCAACAGGGTGACCATGAAGGTCATTAACTAGACAGCCTAGACACATTGAAGAGCTTCGGTTTCTGTGAGGGACCCTGTCTCAAGAATAAATGTAGAAAACAATCAAAGAAAACACCCAATGTTGGCCTCTGACCTCCAGGCACACAAGCATGTGAACCCGTGTGTAGAGGTGCACACACATACTAACAAGTATGTATATCCCACGGGACCACACATTCTATGCACACTCAATGAATAAAGGCAGCTAGAATTATACAGGAGGGTATAGTGGGGCCTGTGGTTCTTTGCAGAGTGTCCAAGGGATTCCTAAGCAGCTATTTGTTTTTGTTAAACACAGAGCATGCCGAAGACAACTTCTCCCTCTGAGAGTCGGCGTTGCCCTGTCCTACAGGCTCACTGTTTGCCAGCCCAGCAGCCATCACTTCCGACTTTTTGTGTCCCACATTCTGTGGCTGTTGGGTACAACGTGCATGAGTGTTAGTACAGGTGTTACCTAGGTGAGGACACAACAAGGTGCTTTGGGAACGTTGCTGTCCAGTTTGGTAACCACCAGACTTGCTTGGTAATTCTTAATCTTGCTGAGGATTGCTTAAAATGTTTTTCATGTTGTTCTGGGTGACTCTGATGGATTATTTATCAAGGATGCCTGTCTCCCCAGTAGCTGAGTTTGAATTCCTGATAATACCATGTATGTCTAATCCGGGACATCACATTCAATGCCTGAACTGTTGTGTATTCGCTTATGCTCCAGACATGAGGCATCGCTCGATCCAGAAATAAATTAGCCCTGGTGGGGTCTTCCTGACACACAGCTCCAGGATCTCATCAGTGAGAAGTCAGTCATCCCCCTCCCCTGGCTCTGATGTCTCACAGGTTGCCTGACAACAATTAGAAGGGAGAAAATCACTCATAATCACAATCACACCTGCCTTCCTTATTGGCTCACAGGCAATTTCCTTCTCTCGGTTCCTTTCTGTCACATAGCAGAGCCGGGTGTTGCTTTTCCAAACTTCAATTATAGACATTCAGTCTGACAGCTTCCTTGGACATTATCCTGCCCCCTATTTTCTGATATTGATCCCACATGTTTGGGTAAAATTGTAAAAGCTGCAACATGTGGTCAGCCGTCCATATGTTTGGCAGGATCCAGATGTGTGATGCACACAGATAGCCTTGGGCTACGGCTGTGATGCTGTGAGCTTTGAGGTGACATTGAATCAAGCAGAGTTTTTATACCGCTGGCTACCCATGGCGGCTAAGACTCATTAGTGTCTCTGCTCACAGAAGGTCTAGCTCTACTATAGGCTGCTTTGGCTGCTCAGAAAGGACAGCTAAGGTTTGAAATTCCATATCTTTTACTTTTTTTCTAATCATTTTTAAAAATGCTTTTGATACTTATTTTCTCTGTCAGGATGACTTCAGCTACCATGCCTTTGAGAAGGCAAAAGCAACTATTGTCAGCTTAACACGAAGCAACAATAAGTTCCTGTTCCAATACATCAGCCATCACTATTGATTTCTAAGCGCCTTTGATGATTAAGACACCCAGCCAGGAGCTACAGATATCTGTGACATTTAACTTAAAAATTAGAATGATACAATTTTGAATGGCTTAGATAAAATTGAAATACATTTCTGCCTGATCTCAAATAAAAGTAGTAACCATAATCACTATATCTGAGTCCTTTGCTGCACCGCATCTCACCAGACCCTTGCGTAGGAACAACTTCTGAGATCTTAGTCATTATGTTTTTATTTTAGATCTTGTTTTCTCTGCGTGTATAGGATCACGTGTGTGTGTGTGTGTGTGTGTGTGTGTGTGTGTGAGTGAGTGTGGTACATATACATCTATATGTATGTATATGTAGGGGTATAACATTATTAGCTGTCTTCCTCAATCGTAAATCACTGTACAACATTTTTGTCCATTTTTATGTTTTAATTAAAATGTACTTACATCACTTTCCACCTTCCCTTCCTTCTAGAGCCTCCCAAGTCCTCTCCTTCCAGTTCTTTCCCTGACACTCGCTTCCAGATTGATATCAAGTGTTTTGATTATTATTATAAAATTGTACGCATGTGTATTGATGTAAACATATGCACAAATATGTAACAGTAACTTGCTGGACCTGTTTTTTTCTTTGCTTATCTATGCTTCTAGGGCTGACCACACTGTATTGGATAACCAAAGAGAGGGGTTCATCCCTGGGAGAAGCAAGTTTGGCCTCACTGAGCAGTCATTAACCAAATAGGGATAGAATTCTGTGCTGGCATTGGTCCTTCAAATATTTTCCTATTTAATATTCTCACAAGATTTCTTTTCTTGTGGAAGCATTTGACCCCTTTGAGATTTTCATTTCTCAAAGGTTGAAAAAAAATGGTTAGGGAATCGGGCGGTGGTGGCACACTCCTTTAATCCCGGCACTCCTGAGGCAGAGGTAGGCAGATCTCTATGAGTTCAAGGCCAGCCTGGTCCACAAGAGCTGGTTCTAGGACAGGCTCCAAATCAACACAGAGAAATCCTGTCTCAAAAACAAAACAAAACAAAAGGTTAGGGGCAGATCAGGCTATTGGTGTCTGCATCCAGCCTGTCTCCTCTTAGCTGTGTCTTGTCAGTCAATGTCCTGAATATTTGTTTACTCATTTGTACTATGGACAAAGGGTTGTCCCCCACGTCCATCACACATCTGTATATATAGTATGGAGGCAGGTAGCATTTGATTACATACTGAAAACACCTGCCAGGCAGAACCTGTTCAGTAATTGATACTTCTGGTCCTAGATGACATCCTCTGCATTCCAGTCTGAGCCCAGAGAGCATCTGTCCCATTCTGTCAGGACCTGCTATGTCTAGTTGCTTTCCACTCCAAACATGGCTGCTTCAGCACAGGGCCCGGCATCCATTTGTGGGAGTTTTCACTTTATCCTCACCTGGATATTTTTCTGGATAATATACTATGAATTTGATGTTTGAGACATAGTGAGTATTAAATGAAACATGCCTAAATAGTTTAAATAAATTTAGTTCTTCTCTATGTGTAGTTAGTCCTTGCAGTGACTAATGATTTGCAGGCATTTTCATTTCAGTGATGAGGAATCTAAAAACCAAGAGTAGCATCAGAAAGGCCCCAGTAACCCGAGTATTATTCCCAGACCCCTGGGCTTAGCGCTGGACTTCCTGTCTCACTCAAAATCCCCTAGTATTCTAAAGTATTCTATTTCTGTTGCTGTTGATGGTGGTGGTTTTTTGTTTTTGTTTTTTTGAGACAGGGTTTTGCTGTAGCTTTGGAGACTGTCCTGGAATTCGATCTGTAAACCAGTTTGGTCTCAAACTCACAAAGATCTGCCTGACTCTGCTTCCCAAGTGCTGGGATTAAAGGCGTACACCACCATCAGGCCTCCCGTAGTGTTCTTAACACATAAGCACCTATGTCTTCTTTAGAAATGTACCTCAACTGCTTCTGTCTTCATTTAGAATTCCGATATTTTATCATACATTTTGTATTCATTCAACTTTCAGAAACGATTGCATTAACTATGATTGTCTGGCTTACTGAATCATTCTGAGTTTTGTTTGCTATTGATTTTGCTTGTTTTGTGGTGCATTTATTTTAGTCTGGGACTTTGTGAGGTTTTGTTCTTTTCATCCTGATTCTGGGCCCTTACCCCCATTTCCCTTGCCAAGTGTCAAGCGTCACGTCTTTGTGGGTGTTTCCATTCACGGAGTCCCAGTTTGAAGAATATACACAAATCCATGTTTCCATGGGCTATGGGTCTCCTTGTAACCCAGTGATAAATAAACACTCACAGTGGTGGAGCCCGGGGCAGGTCAGAAACCCGCACTTGAATATTAATGAGTGGGAAATGGATGATTTTATGATTCCTGACCTTTCTGCTTTAATCCATTAGGGAGTATAGATTGGTTAGTAGTTAGCACAACTGGGCAAAAGCTGTCTAAGTGGAAAATTGATCCTGGTGAGTGCACACACGGTGGTTCCACCCACTAATGCTTCTCGCTTTAGCATTTTGAACTTTTGATCGCAGATTTCTCAAGTTCACGCCGCAGTGTGCCAAGATGAAGGTGCAGAAGACTTGGCATGGGCTAACAGGATTGTCATTTCTTTACATGGTAATTAAGAGGATAAGTTAAAAAGAAACGGCCCCGTACTCTAGCAGCTCAGCACTGGGCAGTTGGAAGTAGCCCCTTGGGCTTCCCTGTGTCCGGGTCGATTGCCCTTCATCGTCTGAGAAGGTTTACTGCTGCTGCCAAGTATTGGTGTGTGTGCCCTTCTCTTCCCATCAGGAGACAGGGCCTGGCCTGACTACCTCGACTTCTCTGTGACAAGTCTTTCAGTCAGAGAGAACACAGGGTGGCGTGATAGAAAGTGGACAACAGATCTTGACAAAATTTTGCTTCTCTCATTACTGTTCTCTGGACTTTGAGCTCCCTTTCGTTAAGTTAAAGATGTAGAATAGGCTTTGGGCAATGATAGTTGCAAGGTTGATCAGCCTGCCAGCTCTCCCTTGCCCTCACCACCAAGGTGAGCTTTTCCACATTGCTCTGGAGAGTTCATCCCTAGCAAGGGTGAGCGCTGGCAGGGCCTGTTCTCACTCTCGCGCCTTCATGTCCTCAGGGTTGGCTCTCCCTCCAGGCCAAATCTATCGTGTTGCCCAGGTGAGGTGTAGGGGCCTGCTCTCCTGAGTGCTGTAGCTGATGAGGGGCAGGGACAGCTTGACCTGCTCTTGTGACCTCAGGGCCAGCCCTCCCACCTTCCTCAGGTGCTGCTGTCTGTAATTTGCTGGCGCGCCTAAAGGGTTTAGTCATGCGTACCCAAAGCTGTAGGATTCTCCACCACACAGGGTAGCAGTGGGATAACCAAGAGGAGTTCTAGTGAGGGCCCAGCATCTATAATGTAGCAGAAACCAGAGGCCTTGGGCCAAGACTAATGGCTCTTTGCAATGAACACTTGCAAGTTAAGATATAATGGATAGAAGGGTTTACTCGATGACCCCCGTATCACATTATAGCTTCCATGACAAGATTAGTTTTTCATTCTTTTTTTAAATTTTTCTCTTTTTTTTCTCTTAATCTTTATTTATTTATTTATTTATCTATCTATTTATTTATTTATTTGTCGAAGGGAGAGGCTGCAAGGACAGAGGGTAATTACGAAGAAACAGGGAAATTAATGGGATGGAGACACATGACATGAAAGACACAGAGAATAAAAAGAAAGTTAAAAAACAACCAAGACAACAACAAAATAACGTATGATAAGACATCGGTGTAAAGACTAACCTTCCACGGTATGTTTACTTCCTATGCAAGCTCATATTTCTTTCTTAGTCTTCTTTGTCACAAGATAAAGGGAGTAGACTGGTTGATTTCAAGCCTCAAATCCGGTCAACGCTAGCATCTGATTAGGACTCTTTCTCAAGAAATTTATGAAACTGCATCTGAGCACAGAAGGTCAGGTCCTCCACTAGTCCCATGCAGTAGAATGGGACTAAAGACAGGAAGATGGAGGCTTCTTTTATTCATGGTAATTACCATCCCTCTACTGTATTGAAAGCTCATGTTCTTTCATCGTTATCCCCTTGTCTTCTAGGTTAGGATGTCACAATAAGGGATGTTCAATAGATATTAAGGGTGCAATGGAGAAATAAATGGACTCTACCCATGCAGCTTTAAGATTTCAAGTGTCTCAAGGACATGGGATGTTTTTCTGAACAAACACTTGGCTCACTATCATTCTCAGTCATAGTAGGGAGGAAGTTTGGTGAAGAGCTGCATTCTGTAGACAAAGTGTCACAAATGATGTAGGTGGGTCTTCTGTCTATGTGTTACTTTCATTGGTTAATAAAGAAACTGCCTTGGCTTTTTGATAGGGCAGAATTCAGATAAGTGGAGTAGACTGAACAGAAGGCTGGGAGAAAGAAAGCAGAGTCAGGCAGACGCCATGATTCCCCTTCCCGAGAGGGATGCTGGCTAGACTCATGCTGGTAAGGCACGACCTCGTGGTGGCATACAGGTTATTAGATATGGGTTGGTCAAGATGTCAGAGTTAGCCAATAAGAGGCTAGAACTAATGGACCAGGCAGTGTTTAAATGAATACAGTTTTCATGTAATTATTTCGGGTGTAAACTAGCCGGGGAGCCGGGATCCATTTGCAACACACAAAGATGGGTAGTGGATGTGGTATCTGGAGTCAAATTACTCTTTAAATCCAAGTCCCCTGAATCTTCCTCAGGTTCCCTCTTCCGAGTGAACAGTTTCCTGGTCTTCAGGGTGAGGGCAATGATGGTGTCAAAATCCTCAGTTGCAAAAATAGCTGAGTCATGTACCACTCCATGACATAGAAACTGGGACACAGCAAGTACTCAGTACCTATTAGTCCTGACTACAATATTAGTGTACAACTAAAAATGGCATTGTGTTCCGTGCTGGAGCCTAATGTATTTCCTGTTTTATGATACTCATAAGGAACAGAATAAGCTGGCCTTGAGGAACAGAAGAGCAGGGAACTGAGAGCATTGGGAGTTATTGAGAAAATCCTGGTGAGATGGGACCTGGCGCCTTCTGTGTTTCTCAAATCCCTTCATCCCTTATTCTACAAATTGCTTACTTGCCTCAGCTAAGTTCAGAATGAAAGGCACTAAGGATACTTTCAGTCTTTGATCCTTAATTATTAGTATCATTTTATCAAACCTGTCTAATACATAGAGCCTTTAAAATATTCTCCAGAAGAAATTCACCAGAGACATGAGATTATTTGGGATTTCTTTTTTTAAAAATATTTATTTATTTATTTATTTATTTATTTATTTATGTAGACAATATTCTATCTGTGTGTATCCCTGCAGGCCAGAAGAGGGCACCAGACCTCATTACAGATGGTTGTGAGCCACCATGTGGTTGCGGGGAATTGAACTCAGGACCTTTGGAAGAGCAGGCAGTGCTCTTAACCACTGAGCCATCTCTCCAACCCCTATTTGGGATTTCTTTTCCACTGGGGGATTGTGTGTACATGGGCTAAGTATACATGTGATGGAATGGAAAATAGGAAGAGGTCTCATGCATAAGAAGGCACTCATACATAAGACTGGCTCATATCAGAAGGAAAGGCTTATCATGGCCTAGACCAGAAAGTCGGTCAGTTGATGGGGTTACTAGGTGTTGAAATGGCAGATCAGCCTGTGAACTACAGGGAAGGGTATGTATGAGATTTTTTTTTTTACCAAGATACCCACAAGTGTTATCCATTCTTCGAGTACCCAACACTAGAATTTCTGTAACGAATTCAGAGACTTCACTATGCAGTAGAAGGGAGGAAAGAGATAGAGGGATCAGTTGCAGTGATATTAAATAAACTGCTTCAGAAGCAGAGATGCAGAATTATAAATCTCAGGAGAAACCTCCTTCTTTTTTCTGCCATTAATCCATTCAGGCACTCATGTGCTATGGTGCACAGGTCTTGGTTCATAGTTAAATAGCTTGATTCTTGCTTCCAAGTCTCTTGCCAGATTCCCCTTTCTGAGGTCCGACGTTAGAAAAATACTCCGGTCTCCCCAAAGCCTGGCTAGCCTGACAAATTAAGCTCATGTTCCTAGGAGTGACAGACAGTGACATTCTGTTTGCCTTGTGTAAGGCTCCATCACTTTCTCGGATTAGAACTGTGTCAGTGTATTGATGGCTCTAGTCAGGGAAATCCACTCTGATGTAAACACAGCCACAGCACACAGAGAACATTCTTTCTCCCTGAGAATATGGCTCTAGTCTCGGTGAGACCCGGAGGTCAGCAGTGCAGCCATGCTGGGGTGTCGATTCTTCTGCCGACAAGCAGACAGCGTGAGATTTGGAGCCAGGTCAAATGGGGTGGAACCAAATATCTGTTCTGTGTGTTCTTGGTTAGGTGACAGGTTGATAGTGGCTTCAAGCTTCTGTGCTTCAGCTTCCTTCACTGAAAAGCTGTGATCATTCTGTCTTATGTTCTGCCTGAAAGAGGTAACTAACATATAGAGAGTTCGCAGGGTGATCACCGGCACAAAACAGGTATTAAAATGTGATGGGCACAGTGAAAAGACTCATATTGCCATCGCCTTCCTCAAAATCATCCTCACCAGGCAGACGTCAGGATTCCTAGGTGCCCCTTGGGGATACATGTGTGGGTTTCAGAAAAGATCCTCTTTCTCAGGTTTAAATATTTGCCCGTCCTGGAGGCAAAGGAGAGCTTGCTTTAGAGATTAGCGTGTGAGCCAATTTTTAATTTCCCGTATTGGAAATAAGGCTTCTAAATAATGACCTGGAGATTTGAATATCAACATTCCCTGGAGAAGAACTAGCCAAATGGCATTTTCTATCGCTTTCAGCAAATCCAATTAAGGAACAGCTCAGTTTACAATGAATCATAGGAGGGGCCTGTGACAAGAGCACTGATGAGGAATGAAGAGAACGATGATCTAGTCAAGCTAACACTCATAATTAATATTTGCACTACTCAGTGCAATTTAAAACACATTTCATAATACAACTCTTGCAACAACCCTACAGGCGTATGTTATTGCTGTTTCCCAGAACCCAGTCCCTTGTTGAGCCCTGCTGACTGTATGTCTTCATTATATCTAGAGCCAACCCATCTTCTGCAGAACCTCAGAATGACTCCTGGATCAATGTTCTCACCTCTAAGCTAGAGCGTTTCCAAACTCATGTTCATACGGCTCTTTCTTGTTTCCTACCATCCATGCGTTATCTACCTTTATGCTATCATATTCTCTCTCTCTACATCACAACCGTGGCCATCCCATGGTGCCATATGAAACTTGTGGAATTCTATGCTTCAAAATTAGTCAAATATATCTTCCTTCTGTCTGTCTGTGTGTGCATGCATGTACGCGTGTGCACACGTGCACAACTTGTGGGATTCAGTTCTTTCCTTTCCAGCTGGGTCGTAGGGACTGAACTGAGATCCCCAGCTCAGGAGCAGGTGTTTTTGCCCACTTCGCTATCCTGTCAGCCTCTTCTCCCCTCCTTTGTAGTGTTCTTTGTTGGGCAGGTTCTGCCTCCCGAGTCTCCGATTCAAACTGCAGTAGGCAAAGCTACCTCAGCAAGGGCGAAGAGGAACACAGCATCCTTTTCCCACCCCTTGATCCTTGTTTCATTCCCTCCTCTCTAATCCACATAGTCTGTGAAGCACAGTTTGAAGTCTGGGTGGTCAGGAGAGTGAAGTTCAGCATCCTCACATAGGAAGAGAGCCGGTCATCAACTCACTAGCTTCCCCAGTGTAGAAGAAGCTACACAAAGACATCACATCACAAAGGCATCCTAGCATAGCGGGTGTCCTGTTGTACGGAACTGATCTGATCCTCGGAGGGAGAGCGTTGGAGAAGTCAAATGGAGAATGACCAATGTGCCGGCTGGCCTTATAACCTTTGTTTAAATCAAATGAAACCCTTGCTTTCTAGCTGAATGAAATATTCATGCTCACACTGCTGACTTTTGCACAGGTTGGGTTATTTTTCAACATAGTGCAACAAACATCGTGTCCTGTGTAATCTTTTGACTTCTCCCTCCTTTAGGCTTCTGTTTTATCTTGTACCAGCTGTTCTCATATGAATTTAGGCTTAAATCGGATTATATTATATGACTGGATGGACACTGGCATGACCTCTTTGGGGAGTCTCTATCTCCTGTTAGACTTTACAGAAAATGTACCTCACTTATCTTTCAGTCACTCTTTGATGCCTGGCACACAGTAGGTGCTCAACAAACATTTAATAAGCCGAGTGTGAGGCTTTATTTCACACAGAAGTGTTAACTAAGAGACATGCTAAGCCCAGGACCTGCAGGACATTAGTGTCTGCACTGCAGCATATCTGAAGGGACACATGTTTCCTCAAGGACTGCCCTGCATTAGGTAATTTTCTTACCAAGGAAAGAGATTGCAGATATGGCAGATTCCATGTTAATTTTGAAGTCTCCATGACAACATGATAGCGTACGCGAGGGGAGGATTAAAGAAGTCACCAGAGTGGGATGCCAGGCTTTCTGGAAACTGAAAGCTATAGCCTTAGTAGTCTGAACTTTGGACCAATATAATCAATGTGTAAGAGCTATAAACAAATACTAGATGGCCATCATAGAAGCTGCGTAGTTCCTAGGATAAATCCAATCTTGACTTCAGTCAAATATTGATATCTGATCTTAAAGAAAGAGCATAGAGAGCCAAGGTAGAAAGTTTCCCTTGGCGGAGAAAGCATAAAGAGAAAGAAAACTAACAGTGCGGTGCAGTGAACTCCAAGAGGAGGTACTAAAGTCAGACCGTATGCATGCTGTAGCCACTGGAGGAACATATGAAATTAGACAGTATGCATTCTGTAGGCACTAGGAGAGCATACAAAATTAGACAGTATGCATGCTGTAGGCACTAGGAGAGCATACAAAATTAGACAGTATGCATGCTGTAGGCACTAGGAGAGCATACAAAATTAGACAGTATGCATGCTGTAGGCACCAGGAGAGCATACAAAACTAGACAGTATGCATGCTGTAGGCATATAAAATCAGACCATATGCATGCTGTAGACAGCAGAAGAGCATATAAAATCAGATAGTATGCATGCTGTAAGCACTAGGACAGCATATAAAATCAGACAGTATCCATGCGGTAGGAATCTAAAATCAGACGCTATGCATGCGGTAGCCACTAGAAGAGCATACTCTTTGGGGACAGAAAAGTTCCCTCAGATTCAATCTTTATCTCCAATGAACAAATATTCATAACCTTCTTTACTTCTTCTTCTGGCTCCTTCCTCTTGTTTTTATCCACTCACTGAATGGACACATGCAAACATCTTCACTGAAGAACTTATTCTTGAGTCTACCCACACAGAAGCAGATTCACACCCTCGTGTAGCCTTGACTGACAACGGAGCCTGGAGTATATGGATCCAGTGGCCCCTGCGGTGTACCACACCTGCCTGCCACCTGCTCAGCATTTTACCAGAGAGCTATGGCAACTCTGCTGTCTCTGCACAGAAGCCCATAAGGACTGGAGAATAACAGCCCAGGAAATCACCTCCAGCTGACCTGAGTCTGGGTCTCAGAGGAGATAGCTCTCAGAGGGCTGACTCTCACAGAGGCATTTGAATATGAGTGCCAGTACAAACAGGTTTTTTTTCTTGACCCTAGTAGCATCAGGCTGGGAAATGTGTGTTTTCCCAGGCTTCACCCCTTTCCCGGCCTGCTTCCCTTTTCCTCAAGAAATACTTTCTGGGATCATCTACTTATCTGCTTGTACTTAAACCCTATTTCCAGGGTTTGTTTGGCAAAGCGGATCCAAACTTAGCAGTCTCAATTTTTCTTCTCTGATCACAGTTGCAAGTTGTTAAGATTATATAATCATATTGATGCAAAGCAATTAGCAAAGTACCTGGCCCATTTAAATGCTTAAAGCCTTTTGACTAAGCGTTGTATGGTGTTGTTAAGAGATCCCCATGGCCTAGATATTCCAGATTCTTTCTTACGGGGTATAGAGGAGTGAATAGCAGGATACCAATCTCTAATAAGTAGAATTCATAGTCTCGTTTAGAATATATTAGTAGTTATAGTTCTACAGGATGTTATAGGAAAGAGCTGTTATGACACAGGAGAAACATAGAACTCAGCTTACATGAAGAACTCAGAGCATCCTTCATAAAAAGCTAGCATTTATCCTATGATAGGCATTGGTCAGCAAAGTGTGTGCATGTGTGTGCATTTTCGTACACGTGTGTCTGTGTACATGTAGGTTATCAAAATAACTCTGGGTGGCATAAGTTGCATATTTAAAGACATCAAGGTTCATAAGAGTCTTTAACTCTAGGCTCAATCCCCTCTTCGGCCTCCACAGATACAAGTCATGCACACGCTGCACAGATAAGTATGCAGGAAAAATACCCATAACAAAAAATAAAAAAGAAAAATGGAAGTAAGCAGAAAGTGTGCTGGAAGAGAGCAGAGGGGGAGAGAGATGGAGAGAGAAAGAGGCTGGGTGAAAAAAGCTAAAAGAATAAAAGCATCATTTGCTTTGTTTACCCATTGACCAAGCAATCAATTGATTCAATCACTATTTCAGTTTTTCTTCATTTGTTTGGTGTTGGGTTTTCATACTGGAGAAAAAGGCAGATGCCTAGGAAGTAAACCTTCCCTCGAGAGGATTTCCTTGTGGATCCAGTGACACGCATTCTTGCTTCATTTCAATTTGTATCTCATGATTTGAAATCAGATCAGGCAAGGGCCCTGTCCTGCAATTTTGATTACCCAAAAGACAGAGATTCTCTAGCTCCAGGGCTGATTGCGCCTCCTTGAGGCAGGGTCTGCTGACAGGGTGCACCCCCACGCCCTAGGAGTCCCTAGGGGAGCATCCTGGGGAAGTAGTCTCTTTTCCCCTCTTCTGATTTGACGTCAGCACTCAGCACACACCCGCCCCCTCAATTCCGGGTTTTCTATCAATCTCCTCTATGGCAGGAAATGTACGCTCTCAGCGATTTACCCAGTCAAGACCACTGTTGAAAGCCTGAGCAATCTTCCTCCTTCCAGCCTGTGCCCTGAAAAAGCCATAAATCACATGGCTGTGGTAGAGGTGGATTAGCATTACAGGGAATAGCTCTTTGAACTCTTAGAAAGGAAACTACTCAATACACACTCATTATTATTATTGCTTCTGGCCACAGACACAGGGGCATCTGAGAACCCCTACTTTCAAATGGTTTCTCTCTCTTTTTGAGTGGTTGTAATGAAACTTCGCTTAGTTATACCATGCTACGCCACCTCAGTTTTAATGTTGAATAACTTCAAGAGCTAATGACCATTGGATCCACCGCCGTTCAGACATCATCAAGAAGACATATGTTTTATTCGTAATTGGGTGCTATAGATTATTTCTCTCTTTGGTGTTACTGGAAAGGGGTATAAGTGGATTTTCCAGAATGGTGCAATAAAAATAAAATTTGATTGATTGATTCAATAGCTCTGGCTGGGAGGCAAGCCTTGTGCAGTGCTGGGGAGGAAAGTCAGGATGCTCTAGAGATAGAGGGTGCCTGAGGGAGGACCGTGGAGCTGGAGGCTGTTGCTATCATTACAGCAGCGCACTCAGATGCTCAAGTCAAGCTGAAGGGCTTATTTTCCTTTACAAGCTTCATCTAGTGAGTCAAAATAATGAATTGTTGATGTATTGACAGAAAAATGAGTTTGCAAAAGCTGTCTAATAGGTCATGACTTGTTTTATGTTGACTGTTTATTTGTCTACAGACAATAATTAATACCTGATCATGGGTTGAATTCTAGGGGTCCTGGTTCCTATGAAATACATCAGCCAAATCAGTGGGTCTTTGTGACTGGCAGGTAGTCATCACTGTAAGCCCCAGAACTGACACTGGATGTCTATTTCTGTATGACTCTATTTCTTTGAAAAATGTTCTATGGATTTCTGTAAGGTGTCCATGAATCCCTAAGAACTGAGAAACCCTGCAGTGGGCATACTGTGCAGGAAGCCGCATACTGTTTTTAATACAGTAGGTGAAGCTAAAGATGCCAATTGCTCCCTGAAAGGTGAGGCCGTAAAGATTTTGCAAAAGGTATTAGAATCATTCCTTTCAGAAGAGAGCAGCGTCGACACATTGGGACGGACTCCCATTGGTCCTCCAGGTCCCTTTCAGATGACACTTCTCCTTCCAGTCTCCAGTGTCTCTCTATACATACATGGTATGCATGTATCTCTTTGTAAAACTTTATGCAATGCGTATGAATGTTTAACCTGCATGGATGCCTGCATTGCTTGTATGGCTGGCCATTGTAAAGGCCAGAAGGGGGCGCTGACTGCCCTGGGACTGTGACCTTACAGATAGTTGTGAGTCTCAATGTGGGTGCTGAGAATCAAATGCAGGTCCTCTGGAAGAGCAGATGGTGTGATTAACCTCTGAGCCGTCTCTCGAGCCCGTGGATGTTTCTGTTAAATGTCAGCTTTCTAGTGATGGCTAGCTGTTTGTAGAAGCAGGAAAAGTCATTTAACATGCCTTCCGGTATCCTAGTGCCAGGTAGACTCTTCAGGGCTTGGGCAAATAGGATAAGCAGTAACGATGCCCTGAGTGATAGAAACGGCATGACCAGAATCCGAAGAAGGCAGGTGAAGCGTTCTGGGCTGTATATGTGGCTTTCACATCACCCATGCAGCGACTCTGACCGATCAAGCCAGATAGGAAGATTTCTTTATATTCATAGTGAAAAATGAAGAATAAGCCAGTAATAGTTGGATCCAAGGTCTCATGCCACATCAAGCCGTTCTCATCATTTTCCTTCTCCGTTCCTCTGGTTATGTCGGTTTAGTGTGGGCCCACTAGAAGCAGAGGGCTTTTCCTCCTTGTTTGGTGATTGTAGAGAATCTCTTTAGTAAAGGCTTCACAGCCATGACTTCTTCGAAATAGGGAGTGGCTTTCCCAGACAGGCAGGCTCAGTTTGCCTTCTTTCTAACCAACAAGAGGGAAAATCAGAGGTGCCAATTAATCCGCATCATATCACACAGCTAGGAAGAAGGGGGGCTGGGAGGAAGTTTTTCCAAATGTGAACGTGGGGAACCCTCAGCTATGCTGTCATTTAGAGTCTCTCAATTCAATATTAACATACCGTTCTGAGTACCTGTCTTCCCAGCAGACAGAGGGGACAACGCTGCAATTTCCTTACATTTATATATAATATATATTAATATACATTACTGTATATATGAATTCATATAGTACATATATCATGACATATATATATATATATAATTATACACAGACTAAGTATTTATATATAATTATACACACATGTCACTTGATATATTTGAATATTTCTGGCACATAGTATTGTCAATAAGTATTGACAATATCAGGTGTATAACTCTACATCATAAGTATGCAAAACGAGACCAGGAATAAATCTCATGGAAGAGCTATCCTACTACCTTAATTTTTATTTTGTAAACTTCCTTTCCTCTCATCCCCTTACTTATCTACTTATTTTATTGCACTTTATTCGATTGTACTTCACATCCTATTCCTACAAACATGCGTCCTCAGGAACAGCTATTCACTCATTCTTCTGGGAATCAGTGCTTAGCACCTACACTGTGCTGGGCATTTATCTCTAGAGGATGCAGTAGCAAATAGAAGAGATCAACTACCTGGGCAAATAGCCCATGGTAGGGGCTTGTGTGTTTTGTTGGGAGAAATATGGGCAAAAGAAGGTAATGGGAAGTGATAGGAAATGCATTTGAGAAAGCAACCAGCAAGCGGGAAATGTGGAGGCCTTGGGTCGTAGCATGTGTGAGCACCTTCGCATTTTAGCTGAGAACCATAGGGTCTCAGAGCCAATGCCTTGATCTTCTATCTTGAGGGATGGACACACTGAAGGGAACACGGGGAAGGAGAGGTTCATCACCAGGAAACCTGGCAAAGGTAAGAAAGCTCAGATTGGGAGAGGGTCCTGAAGCTGTGAGAAGATGGATTTTGATGGAAGGAAAGAAAACCTGATGGGTTTTAAGCATTTGCAAAGATGTGCTTTTCTTAGTAGCCAGCATTCACTGGGCACTGTATTCCATACCCTAGTGCTATGATCACTTTGCACCATTGTTTGATGCCTGTCTCTTACTCTCTATCCTTTGGGTTCATTTGACTATTATTTTTTAGTTTAGGTTATCACATTTATTGTACCCAACAGAAGGTAAAGGCTATGTCGCTACACTACTGAGGACCAGAGAAGCGCACAGATTCAGTTCAGATGCAGCCCCCCCATCATGGTTCTGCCTGCCTCCTTTCTCGACTGGACCCCCATCTCCGGAAACTCGCCTTTTGCCTTTCTGATCCCACATGGCCTGCTGTGCTCACACCTCTCCCTGGAGGCCCTGCTCCTTCCCCAGTCCCATCTCCTCTTTCTAGCTTCCTAGCTTTGTTGTTTTTGTTGGCTGCTGACTCTTGTGTAGTAGATTTTGACTTCATGGATGCCGTCTCCCTTTTCTTACTCTGGATTAAGCAATTAAAACTAGTGAAAAATTCACCTGTTAAAATTGCCAGTCTCTCTAGTTTCTCAGAGGGGCTTCCCCACACTCCGGTTGTTTCTTGGCTCTTATATTCCTCCGATAATCACTCTGCCCTTCCAGCCTTGGCCTGCCTGCCAGCCCAGACCCCCAGGGGCAGATCAACACCTCTATTCCTGGCATTCTTGTTCTCAGCGTCGTGTGTTTAATTATGGGGCGTACATTCGTTATGCATGAAGGAACAGGCAAAGTGATTTGCACTGCGCAGGAAAACTTAAAAACAAAAAGTTCTTTAATCAGGTCTCAAGTGGATGCTAGGAAAACAATAGAAGTTTTATGAAGTCCGGCTCTTCGAGAGAGAAAACCAGATGGGCTTGCTCAGTAGTTCTTCAGACGTGGGCACACACAGAGTAAAGTGCCTCGGTCTCGGGAAGCGTAGGAAGACGCATTTGCTTTAACCGCAATATGCTGGCTGGCACGGCTGGTCTATAGAACACTAAACATCCACCCCTGTATAAACAGCCAGTGCCTCCACCTGTAGGTCCAGCCTCTATCTGGCCAGACAGCAGTGCTCACAGAACAAAATACTATTGTTTGATATTTAATGATTTTCCTAGGCATATTCAAATGAATGGGCAGTATCTTTAGTAGGGTCTCAAGCAGTTCTTTATAATGAGTAAGAGCAGAGGCCAGGTGATGCTAAAATTAAGCCTCATAGGTAATGCCATTGGTGTCTTGAATGTATTCTTGACATTCCTTCCTCAGTTTCCTAGTTTGGAAGACATGTATTGATATGATGACAGAATCCCGAAGACTGGATCAGAAAGGCTAGCAGCCGTATCCAGGTAGCTCACAACTGGAGTATCACACATGGTAATGAAGACTGGCAACATGCTAACATCCATGAAGAAATGCAGTGCTATGCTCCCTGGACTTCCAGATATTCATGCAGCAGTGTAGCCCGAGTTTGGCTTTGTTCTTGAGAACCTAACTTGTAAAGGTCCCTTTGCCAGTCCTTGGTTTCGCCATCTGTATTCCCAGAGAAGCAATGACTTCTCACGTTATTTCAAATTGTAATTTTCAAGAAACATAGTGGCACTATGAAACATAATTTCAGAGATAAACAGTAAAAAATAAATTGATAAGCCTTTGGTCCCAAATGAAATCTCTTGTAATGAGGTCCCAAGTTAAAAAAAAATAAAAGACAATTAAAAGAGCAAATAAAAAGTCTCATAAATTCAATAATGCAAACACATATGCAGTCACAGCTGGGAAGGGTAAAAACATCTTCTTCAGTTTCTAATCTTGCCAACTTAATAAAGGATAATCGAGTTTTGAAAGTGGCAGAAGGAATGGAAAATCAGAACAGACCAATAACCGAGAATCCCAGATAAGTCTTTACGAATTGACTGTCCAAAACACATTAGATCCTGAGAGATTTAACAGTGATTTAATTCATACATTCAAAAAGTACCACATAAACACATTCATTATAATGCAGTCTGGAGTCTGAAGAAGGCAGAACCATCCAATTTGTTCCACAAGGAAGATTTGATTCTGATTCCCCAAGGTGATAAAATATTATGCAGAAAGAGTAAAATTAAACAAGGAAACAGTCCAAACCATGCATCTGTGTTCAATGCTTTAAATTAACTACATCAAAAAAAAAACCCTTACAAACCCAATGTTACTGATGAAATAATCTAAGAGGAATGCTTTCCATTTCAATAGGATGCAATGGGATAATATAATACGAGCTTATCAGCTCACCCATGATACAAAAGAAGGCTGTTTTTCATAGTTCCCAAAATATTTGATAATGTTTAATAACATATTCATTTTATGTGGAATAAAATAACCGTGTCTTAAGATGATAAATATTCTTATTTTAAGCTTCCAGAAAATGACGCTAGCTACACGGGTCCCTCAATTTGAAATAAAACAAGTCTGAGTACTGTGCTCACTATTGCTTAATATTAGCCAAGTGGTTCTGGTTATTTCAAGACAGGTAAAAATAAACACACACACACACACACACACACACACACACATTCATGTGTGCATGCACACACAGGGACACAGGATCATGGGCTGTCAGCCTCGATGACAATTCTGAAGCCCACATAATTGTGAAAGTAGAATGACCTGCATCTCCCATTTGATGCAAAAACGACCAGACTTGACGGAAAGCTAGTTAGAATGAATGTTTTCACTGCTTTTGAATTATTACTATATAATGATGGCTTCCTCTCCAGATATTACTGAGGTTTTTTGTTATTCTTTATTTTGTAAGATACGGATATACCTTCGTGTGAACATTCCAAATTCTACATAAAGAAAGAAATAGCCCTCAGTAACTTCTATGCAACTCTGTTAGGTGCAGACGGCATGATTTGACAGCAAGGTCATTCTGTAAATCAGTACTAGGTGGAACTGGCAAGATATTTAATATAAGAAGCTGTAGTCATGAAAGAAAGGCTGATGCTGCCTACAGATCTCTCATCACTACACTAATACAGTGGTTCTGGATGTGGTTTATGCTTTGTTCATTTCCTGCTCACTGCCTAATACAGAAAAGGTAAACAGGCTTCTTTGAAAATTTAAATATGCTGAATGTTATGGTGTATACCTTTATTTCCGCTACTTAGAAGGCACAACGAGGGGCTTCTCTATGAGTCTGAAGCTGGTCTGGTCCACATAGTGAGATCTAGGCTAGCCTATGCCATGTAGTGAGACTTTGTCTCTCACAACAACAGAGTAAACGAGGACCTGCGGGGATGGATCAGTGGATAAAGCATATGCTGCACAGTATGAAGAAAGCCCAGCTCCCATGTTAATGCTGGTGGGTGTGATGACCTGCAGCAATTGCAGCAATGGAAAGGTGGAAATGGAGGATCCCCTGAGAAAGCTGGCAAATCTTCTTGCAGAAAAGTGACTAGCTAGACTACTCACATAGGCGAGCTCTGAATTCCACTGAGAGATGTTGCCTTGGTGAATAAGGTAAAATGCAATCAAGGAAGAATCTTAACATCATCCTATAGACACACAGACACACACATACACATAGACACACAACCTCAGAGAGAGACATATATATATATATATATGTATATGTATATATGTATGTATGTATGTATGTGTGTATACGTACACACTTGTGACCCTGACACCTGAACCCACACATGTGAACATGTATACACACCACACACATATACAAATTAATGGTGTAGGAGGTCCTTGTTTCTATGTGTTGCTTGCATTGGTTGATGAATAAAGAAAAGGCTTTGGGCCTGGTGATAGGGAAGAATTCAGGTAGGTGGGGAAACAGGACTGAATTCTGGGAAGAAGAAAGCAGAGTTACAGATCCTCTGCCCGAGACGGACGCTGATTCCCGGTAAGCCACTGCCACGTGGCAATAAACAGATTAATAGAAATGGATTAAATCAAGAAGTGAGAGTTAGCCAATAAGAGGCCAAGCAGTGATTTAATTAATACAATTTCTGTGTGGTTATTTTGGTGCTAAGCTAGCCAGGCAGCCGGGATGAACAAGCGGCCCTCTCCCTTGTAACAAATTAAGGTAACTAATGTATCTATCACCACAAATACTTGCTGTTGTGAAACACTTACAACCCTCTTTTCTGTCTATTTTAAGTCATCATGTACAATATTATATTGGTTATTACTTCATTCACTCTACTATGCAATAGTAAACCAGAACTTATTTCTCTTTTCTAATTATCATTTTTGCACCAGTTGGCTAGCTCTCATGTTTCCCCAGCTCTTTCTTTCTAGGCCCTTCTATTCTGCCACCAATTTCTAAGAGAACAAAGCTATTCTGCAAATTAAATACAACGATTATATCAAAGAGATATCAGTTCTCCTATGTTTAACACAGCACTGTTCATAATAAACAAAGGAATTAATTTAAATTTCTGTTGACACGTGAATGCATAAAGACAAAATGGCACACAAATGAAATGGAATACTGTTCAATAACAAGAATGTTAAAATTCTGCCATCAGCTGTAATACAGATAAATGCATAGGACACTGGGTTTAGCGAAGTAAGTCATTTACATACAAGCAAATACCTTATATAATGTTGTCGGTCATATGAAGAAAGTAGAAAGTTGATTTTATAGAAGAAGCCCATTGTTTTAGATAAAGTCCCTAGGTCATCTCTTTTTCCAGACTTCATGTTTAAAGCTCTTCACCTTTGTTTGTCTTTTCCAGAGCAGCTATGAGCATCACACATCCCTCCCCCCGTATCCTCTATCACCTCTCAGGGCATTTAACTACAATTTACTAAGTGGCTGCTGTGGCTGGTATGGTTGAGCACTGTGCTGAGTCTCAGGCCGAAAAGGAGACTAACAAGCAAAGACCTAGCACTCAAGGGTTCCTAGGGATGGAAAACACAGCACCGCACCTTCTCAATCTGTAGAAATATGCACAGGGACTTTTATATGTGAAATCTACAGTTGTGTCTTTCACAAAGATGCTCAGATTGAAAAGAAAAGTGAAAGGTGAACCAGAGTTAAGCCGGCAGAGCTGGCAGAAGGGAGCCAAGAGCCCTGCCAGCCTAGACAGAGGCCAGCAGCAGTGTGAGCATGAGGACCACGCCAAGTGTGTCGAGGAATTTGAACTATGATGCAAAGGAAGTAGGGTTTTGATGGAGGACATCACAGCTGGCATGGTTATTGATCGTGCTTCAAGATCATCTCAAGGTGACAATATCCACAGGCATGTTACAAGCATGGAATGGAACTTCCTTTCTCGCAGGAATATGCCCATCCTGTGCCTGGCTTGTCTAATTCATCCTTTGAATGCAGCCTGCTTTGACTGCATGCTGCTTGATGAGGTTAATATACTCCACTTTGCCTTATCCATCACCCAGCCCTATCTAAGTATGGTCCACTGGTGAACAAGCCCCATGTCTCTGGCAGCAAACCCTAAACTGTATTAAGACCCTTTAAAAATAATCTAAACCTGAACACGTTTCCCCAGGGAGTCGTGTGCACGTTGGAGTATGCCTCCATGCACTAAAGTAGGCTTCATCCGAGCCAGTCTACACCAGGCATCTCTTGCACTCAGCCTTTGCAGTGGAGAAGAGCAAAGGTGAGCTGCCAACCTGTGGAGCTGCCAAAGATGAATAGCTAAAACTGGACCAGAACAGGCCAAGTTGCTTCCCTTTGTCTTGGAATAATTTTGAAAGGTGAGTAGGATTATTTTCACCCACAAGACAAAGCAACTGAGGCCCAGAGGGCTTAGAATCCTATGGGCAGACCGCCAGATCTCACCTTGTTCTCTCCCATCTCAACTAGCTTAAACTACAAAACCCCAGCCACACAAGGAAAGAGTGCTTGCCAGCAATTAACCTCTGTTCTCACTTGCTGGGTGGCACCTCTCCACCCCTGCCATCTCAAATACAAACGCTATCCTGCAGAACTTAAATTCCCCTAGGGCCCCCAGAGTCCCCTCTTGGCTTTTCCTCTTACACAAATATTCTGCTGACAGACCGAACATTCCATGTCTCATGCCCGAGTTCCCAATTCTGACAGCGCCGTCCTATTTGTGTGAGAGAAATCAAGCAGCTGAAAGGCAGCCTGCTTTCAGAGATGGAGTGGAGACCTGATGGATTCGACGTAAGTGCCTAACAAAGTGTATTTATGAATATTATCAGGACGAATGCCTCCCGGAGCTGCAACCATCACCTTCTAAAGTCACATCGTGGAGACACTCAGAAACAAATTGGGTTTAAAACCTGATTTCCCATCAGCAAGTAATGGTCGCACCTTCAGCCACCTTTCTACTGTGACACAGCATATGCCTCCTGCCTTCACTGTAACCCCTGAGGCAAAAAGGAGAAAAATGTGTGTGTGTGTGTGTGTGTGTGTGTGTGTGTGTGTGTGTTTGTGCGCGCGTATATAATTGGGGCTGTGTTTAGATGAATAAACCATACAGGAGCTGTATGTGTAAGGACTCAGGTTCAATCTTCAGTACCCAAATAAGCAAATAAAAGTAAACTACTGACTTCACAATTGCCTGATTTTTCTCTATTCATCAGGCAACTGCTTTTTGCATGTGTGTGAAGATGTGTCTGTGTGTGTTATGTCTGCATGTATGTGTATGTGTGTAAGTTGTGCTCATGTGTGCCTGTCTGTGCAAGGCAGAACTGTACACATGAATGGAGGACAGAGGCTGACCCTGTTGTCTTTCTCCAAAGCTGACCACCTTATTCTCACTGAATGTGGAGCACAGGGTTTTGGCTAGGGCTGGCCGGGGAGTTCCCGGGACCTGCTTGTCTCCATACTCTCGGTGCTGAGGTTACAGATGTGCATCCTTATGCCTGACTTTGCTTGCTGCATCTGTACCTACACTGTGAGCATTTGGGGATCATGAGCAGGCTCTGTGGATTTTCACTGTCAAATCTAGCACAGGACATCCCTGGGCACTACGACATGAAACCAAACTACTGCAACGTGAACTCCGCAGACTCTTTCCATCCAGGACTGAGGCAGAGAACTGAATTCCTCTTAGCTTCCATTTCCTGCAAGAGATCAAGTCTAGCTTCTCCAGGACAAGAGATGGTGACTAGAACTAAATGGTCTGATCCCCTTTATTTTTAATGGAGATATGACATTGATGTCATTGGCATTCTCTTGACGGTATATACCATTCTATTGATGAATTTTATTGACTATGAAGCATTTGCCATGCTTGCCTGGGGATCAACATAACCTCTGTCATTTAAACACATTTTCCCCCTCTTGTCATGACTCTAAGATCATTAGCCTCCTTCTCACAAGAAGGCAGGAATGACTTCAGTTATTTCACATAATACAGCCTGGGAATAAACAGTTAGGAATCGGATGCTAGGCTTACACCAGTTTTAACCAATAAATACGCCCTAAAGTTGAGCGGTAGGCAGTCTCTGGGAGCTGGTAGGGAGGCAGGAGCTTAAGGCTGCGCAGGGAAAGCAGTACCATATCCTTGCTATGCCCTGTCAAGCTGCATCCATCGTATTAGGTTAGGAGTGAAGATGTTACACGATGTGACCAATGGGATCAGAAGCAATAACAGCACCTGTCAGCCAGTGCTTTCCTGATGATGCCGGGATAAAGAGAATGCCTGCCAGCGTTCCGGGTGGAGGAAATCTAGTGTGGAAGATTGAGAGAAACGGCAACCGTCCCGTATTTATAACAGAGATAGGTGCTGGTGAGGAAATTGTAACATGCTTTTATTTCCCAAGGATTATTTTAAGGTTTTGTTAGCAAGTTGCAATATCTACAGTCTTTTTAAAAATAGACCAGGCATTCCAAAACCTTGCATACAATTCTAGGAGTTGGGATCTTTCTCTCTCTCTCTCTTTCTCTCTCTCTCCTTAAAAGTTGAACCATAAGGGAAATTTTCTGGTGCCTTTTGGTTCCTTGGAAAGGAGGAGGGGTAACTCATCAGCTATGCATAAGTGTGGAGCCAATAAAATAAATTAAAGAATGAAAGTACCTGGTACCAAGTCAGAGGTGATTGAATAAAGGCGTGTGTCTTTTGGCAGTGAGTCCCTGGGGCTGGCAGCTTGGAGCAGATGAACCCCTAATGGTGGTCATCATGAAAGAGATGCAGTTCAGCTCTTTCCTGAGCCAAATGTGTAGCACTTTGAATGTGTATGCTAACACAGATGATAGATAGATAGATAGATAGATAGATAGATAGATAGATAGATGATAGATAGATAGATAGATGATAGATGGATGATAGATAGATAGATAGATAGATAGATAGATGATAGATAACACCTACAGATAATCCAAGGGAAGAACATTTAAATACGGAAGGTATCTTCATAGAGTACAACCTCACCCACTTATAACCGTGATACTCTCCGTATCTGTGACTGGCCTTTGCTGCTGAATTCCTAACTACTCATCAAGCTTTCTCTAGCCAGTTGCTCTAGCTACACCCATTTGACCGATATGGATCACACACACAAGTACAAAGCATAGACTCAAGATGTGATCGGTGCAGATGGGCATCAGCTTGGATTTTCCTCATTTGTTCAACACCAAGGTCAAACAAGATCCTATGTAAGGGCAATGATGGTGCAGGGTCATCAATGGAAGAGGTCCATGGAGAAGCATGTTGCGGAGCTGTATTGCCTATTCAAATTTTTGCTCCCTATGTTCTTCACTATGCAAATGTGAGTTTATTGATCACTCTGTGCACATCAGTTTTATTGCCTGCAAGGGACCTTGACATCAGCACCAGTTGCATTTACATTAACATCCCATCTACACATCCATGTGTATAAATTGTGAGTCACTCCTGGAAAATGACAATCTGTCCACATTTATTAGTCCTGTGATACCTGAGGTTTGGCTCTGCCTCTGCTTTTCTGTCTTAAGTGAAGGAAGACCTTTGCCCTGAGACCTGCAATTTCTATTGGGCTCTAACTTTAATCGTACCAGGACAACTCTCCGGAACTTTAACTGGGCGCATTGTGGCTTTGGATAGTCCTATAAGACTCATCTGTGAAAACCTTGGCCTGGCCTTAGTCTCCTAGACAACTGTATTTTTGAATCCACACCTGGATTTTACTGTCCCGGTTTAGCTGGTGGGAGGTAGAGAACTGAATATAGACCATCAGTTTGTGGGTTCTTGACCTAATTCATATCTTGGCTCCTTCCTCCTAAAGACTGGCTATTCCAATCAAAAGGACGACCCTGAGACTTTGCTTCCCAACTGCCTAAAGTACAGGGAAGCTGCTGAGTAAGTGTTTTTGAATGGCTGTCCATTTATAGACCTAGGAACGTAGTCATTTAGGACCTTGAGCTACAGGCTCTGTATTCTTTGTATGGGGTGACCCATTTTCCCTTTCCTGGGGTCAGAAGGGAGAGAAACATGGTGGGAAAATCATGCATAGCCAATTGTATTATTTTTGACTATTTTAGGTTACCTACGAGCATTCCTACCCTGAGCCTTAGCTCAGCCTCATAAGCAAGGCCATGCGCCTGTTTTGCATGTTTGGATTCTGAATGAAATTCACCAGAATGAGCTTTTAGGAAACAGAATGAACAGTAGCAAATATTGCATCCATGGGTTGGAGTCACGTATGGAAAATATGATCCTGAGCAGTGCTTCAGCAGGACAACTGGACTTCACAAAACACCATGATCTTGCACATCCTCAGCACAAAGAACACACTCAATCCCAAAAGCCCAACTAGGTCAGAGTTTAACAAGCAGAAAATATGAGCATATATTGCTAGGTATAAGTGCAACTGAAAACCAGATCAAGTATCCAAACCTATATAAAAACACACATCATAGCTGGAGGCTGACCTACAGAGTCTTTCCATTACCATTGCTGGCTAATTTTTTTTTCATGAATTTGGTCATTGGCAGGTGCACACAGAATACCAAATAAGAAACAGTCCCAAATTCTGAAGAGAAGAAGTTTTAAAATGATAAAATTTCATCCGTTACTGTGAAAGAAATATTTTGACAGGATTTGATTTTTTTTTTATGGAGAAAAATTCAGAAAAAGCAAGCAAATGACAGTATTCTTTTGCCTTAGGTTAAGAAAGTGTTTCCCAGGAGAGAAAATGGATCCACTCAAACCCAGCAGATTGGCGCATCTGATGTCAGCCACCTCTGCACACGTGGACAGAGCCCACTGTGAGAGAGACAGTGAAATAGGCACATTCCACCCTCTAGGATTTTACACAAGACCACACAGACTAGGATGACCACTGCTGTCTACGGTTGCTTCCCTTCAATCTTGCAGACAAACACAATCTTGAAAAACAACAGCATAAAAAAGTAGTCAAATTTTTAACTGTAGAAAGACACATATATTTTACCTTAATTAGACAAGCCCTCCGGAGTCTAAGAAGAGCAACATCATCCAGGTGTCTCAGGTGCTGCTGTTTACCCTGAGAACAACAAAAGGCAACATAGAGCTTAAAATCTGCTGATCTATATGTGGAGAAGGGAATGGGGTGGGGGGATGGAAAAGGATTCTTTGTCTTGCCCAAAATGAAGCAAATTATTATTCATCTTCATCTTCCCTCCGTCTAAGGATATTTGTAGGCAGGAGTTTCTGATCTACCAGATTACACAAGGATTATTTCATAGAAGATTTTGGGCTATCTAGAATAGTCATTTTGGAAATTGAATGGATTCCTAGAGGGGAGGGCCTTTACGTGGAGCAAGAAAAAAAAAAGGTTCAAACCAAAAATGACTTGGTCAAAGGACTGGACACATGGCTTAGCACTTAAACAGTTAAGCTGTTAAAACAGTGTTTGCTGTTAAATCATGATGACCAGGGTTCAGATCCCAGAACACATGTAATGAGCCGGGCATCCAAGCAAACACCTGGAACCCCTATTTTGTAGAGGAAGAAACAAATAAATTACTTGGGTTTGCTAGCTTCCCACCAACCCAAGATAACACAAGTTCCAAATGCAGGGAGAGCCCCTGTTTCAAAATAATAGGTAGAGGGAAACAACCTGAACTCTCTTCCAGCTTCCATGCATGTATAGGCATGGGTATACACACTCACACATACATGAAACAATCTCACACACATACATTCACACAAACACTCACACGTACGCACTCACACACACAAACACATCTGAACACATAAACAACTTAATCTTTAAAATATTTTTGTAAAATTATTACCCAAAATTTCCTTGTCCATGAAATGGAGGTAATCATAGCGAAACAACAACATAAAACTTGGCTTTATGACAATTCTTAAGCCCATGCACAGAATTCCCCAG
This sequence comes from Microtus oregoni, assembly GCF_018167655.1. NCBI lineage: Eukaryota > Metazoa > Chordata > Mammalia > Rodentia > Cricetidae > Microtus > Microtus oregoni. Next base: position 4,454,251 of record NW_024543059.1, read on the forward strand.
TATCACTCTATTCACAGCAAACAGTACACACGTATTCCTGATCCTCTCCCCAGCGCTATCCTCTCTGCCACCTCTCCATTCATCCTCGAGCAATTGCTCTCAGCTTCTCATCAGTGACAGCCCCATGATGTCTAACAGAGAAAAAAAAACAAAAAACAAAAGCAAACAAACAAAAAACCCTTCAGGGACTTCAAACCCACTGCTTTGAAGGTGGAGAAAACATGATGACATCAAAATGCCCACGCCTTGGATGTTCTAGGTGTGTGGTCTATGCACTCATAACGAATAACTGCATGTTTGTAATGTGATACCAATCATTTCTTTCACCCTCGCAGGGACATCTTTTACAGAGGCTCCAGCAGCAGGAAAAAGGATGGAGAAGTTGAGAGCCTTTTGTCTGACCATACAGCCCCTAGGAGGCAGAGCTGCTATGCACGGCCATGGTGCCTGATGTTCTTCATGTTCATCACAGTCCCGTACAGCAAAGGACAGCAATTGCTTCATGGAGGCCGCAGAATCCTTTCCAGGTTTTCTTTTTCCCCTTCCTCGGCTTCCTTGTTCCTATCACTCATCTCCTTTCTTTCCTTCCTTTTTTCTCCTTCCTTCCTTCCTTCTTCCTCCTCTCTTCCTCATTTTCTTCCTTCTTCCTCTTTACTTTCCTTCAGTGTCTTTTAACCTTCTATTTTACTGTTTTATATATTTTGATAGTTTTTTTTCCTTAGATAAACCAGGACCAACTGTGCATCACTGCAGTATAGCGGGCTCTCCTCCAGGGCTCAGACCTTTATTTTAACACTTTAGCAAGCTCTCTCAGCGTAGTCTCTTAATTTCTTTGAAAATTGTATATTTTCTCTGTAAAATGAGTGCCTTAGATGACAATGAAACCCCTTTCCAGCTAATCATTTCTGTATCATCATGGCTGTGTGGAGAGCAATGTTAGATCATGCTCCTATGAGATCTTCATGGAAACAGAAGACTTCCTGCTTCATAGAGAAAGTTGTTGGCTTTAACTACAATTAGAAATTCAAATTTCCAGGAGGAGGCACTTATACACAGTCTTTAAAGAGCTGACAAATGAGGAAATTGAAATTCAAAGAGGTTGTGTACTCTACCTAAGGTCATACAGCAGAGGCATAAACAAAATCCGGTACTTCATCCATGTGTCTCTAAAGCCCTTGCCCTCTGTGTGATGCTAAGCCTACTAGAAAATGGCATATAGAAAACTGATTGATTGAAATCAAGTTCACTTATATGAAGTTGGACTCAAGTTTACACGAATAATAAATAATAAAACTAATTTATAGCGTGAGCTTATTATATGTGTGAGCCAGAAAAGTCACAAGTTGACATGTGTTCTGTTCCTCCCAGGAACCCAAATATGCTGTGGTCATCCTCTGTGCACAGGTATAAGATTTATCACACCAAGACTGAGAGTTCTTGCCCAAGTCACAGATCCTGTGAGCAAGGAATCGGTGGCTTCAACTAAAACCAACTAAACTTTCCGTGAGTCAGCTGATGTCCCCAAGCATCTGGGGGTTTGGAATGCATTTTAAAGGTAATAACCATCGTTGTGAATACGGGGCAGAAACACTGACAGGGTTCCTGTCTGTGATGGTTAGCCATGAATACATCCTGGTCAGTTAGTAATCCACAGACTTCACCATTGAGAAGAGAGAGACCTCTGACAAAGAATTGTCAGAGCTGGTTGAGAGCCTGCTTTTTGTACTTGTTTCCCTGTTAAAGCCACTAGCCATTGTCATTCAAAGTGACGATAAGGAACGAGAAGACAGAGTGTATTTCAGGGATCCTATTTGTCACTGAGATCCACACAGAGTGTCCTTCATGCCTGAAGTCAGTCTGACATCCTATGTTCCCCCTGCTTCTTCATCAGGGGAACTGAGCTCCAAGGAGAGAGCAGGAAAAGGACAGAGCAAAAGCAGAAAAGATGTCATGTTTGTTTAGTTGTTCCCAGATTCATGGAGGAAAACAAATGTATTAGGGACCCATTCCAAAAAATAAAAGCAGCCCCAGTGAGAAGGACGGAGCAGTCAGGCAAGTGTATTTGGCTCCTGCCGGGGTTCGTTTGTATATTCAAATTACACCATCATTTAGATTTATTTCATCTAGAACCTGGCTGCCAAATGAGCATATTGATTATCTGTCATGGATGCATATTTCTCAATTAAAAGCCATCAAGTCTTGTAAAATCTCAACCTTGTCAAGATCAGCTAGTGGATCAACCAGTGCCACCGAGAGAAATTACATTTGTTGCGTTTTATTGAACATCAGCTACAAGGCTGGCACACAACATATGCCAACTCATGGAAATGTCACAGCCCCCTTCAAGATAGATATCATTCTGTTTTCATCTTTTTAAACGAAGAAACAGACTCAGAAGGGCTAGATATAAGGATCACCTATTATTTCCACAGCCCCCTGATAGTGTGAAGGAGAAACTGTAAATCTTTGACCTGTGGAAACTTGCTACAGGCACTTTATACTTTCAAAGACTTTACAACAATTCAATTTTGCTCCCAGCATCCCAGTGCTCCAGGTCACACCACTGTCTCTCACTCTCTGGCTGAGATGTGGGGAACCACTGTGATAAAGCCGTCCCTGTGTGCTCAGACACGAATCCCCTTCCTACACAGAATAAACAGGAAACGAACGCACTAGCTTTCCATTTATCCATGGGGCACACATAGCTTGTATCCATTCTTCACAACTCTGGAGTGCCACACGGTTGGCTCCGCTTTACAAATAAAGTATGGCGCTTAGGAGGCGACTTGTGCTCAGATTCGTACCTGGGATTTGAACTTGAATCTGAATCTCTCCCAAATTTGTATGCTGGTGTACAAATCTGCAATATCAAACCACTAATTACTCATGAATCCTGATTCTTTCGGGGAGATGCAGCCCCTAATAGCATCGCCTTTGCCTTTCATTCATTGAACACTTGGTTTATGAAGCATCTTCATATGACACACGCATGCAAATGTTGGATGAACACTGATGAGAACAACTGAACTTGTTTTTTTTTTTCCCTTGCTCAAGGTTCACAGCTAATGGAGGTCCATATCAGAACACAGTCTGCTTATGCCATGCAGGAACTGATGAGGGTGCTGGAAGAGAGGAAACTGAGGGCAAACAGGCTAATGGCTGGCATCAAGTTTCTCTTGTAGAATGGCATTCAAGGAGAGATGAAGGACGGTGGAAAGCAACATGACAACCAAATAGGACGGGAGCAGAAGAACAGAGCAAGGCCCAAGACAGGGGCATGGAACCAGCAGAGAAGGGGCAGAGAGAAAGGGGTTAGGGTGGGGTAGAATATTGGGGTTCTGAGTTCTACAGAAGTTAATATGGCCCTTGGTCAGTAATAGTTGTTACCCTGCTATTCAAATAAATATCTTATGCTTATACGATGTTTCCTTTTCCAGACCATAAGCTTCTGAGGTACATAGGACTGTATGAGGACCGAGAACACGTTGACAAATGGAGTGGGCAAATGAATGAGTGAATTGCAGCTGTAACAATGTAAAGTTTTGTAGAAAATTCCTAAAACAATAAACACACAAAGATGGAGGTAAAGAAACCAATGCCTTTGTTCTTGGCTCAGAGTAAAAATCCATCTAAAAGAGGTATGTGTATTGAAATGCAGGTCTGTCATATCTATCAGTAACAATTGTCCCCTTTAGCAGGTTGGAATTCGGTCTGATGATCTGTATGCAACCTAATTTTAATGATAACTAACATGAAGTAGTTACTGTAAGTCCCACTCCGTAAGAAAAGCAAAGTGAACAAACCCCAGAGCCATTACATCTCGGATAATAATAATAATGATACCTAGAATGTCAAGATTTGAATCCAAGTCTTTGGTTTGAAGTCCACCCAGAAGGTAACTTCCTAAGCGTCCTCCACATACTTAATCATGTAGAAAGTTTTAAAATCCAACACCCAAATGGAAAACTAATAGTCATTGAAGGAAGATGTGTGAGAGTAATACCAAGGTAGAAAGTCCGAGCTTTTTAATATTAGTGAATTCACAATAACAATAGAAGTTGATAGAATCCCATTGATAATGGTTAGAAAACAATAAAGGAAAAAGAAAGCACTCACATGTGTTAGGGCAATCTTTGAAGATGCATTAATTTTGGTTTCCATTGTGTTGCTTGACAGTTACAGAATAATCAATGCAACAGGTAGTGCAGTTTCCTAGCAACACACTAATAATATGGAAAACAAACCAATATTCGTGTTTCCACACTTTTCTCATATACGGGCTCAGACTGACTCTGGATAAAAGGGCCTCTTTCCCTTCCTGATGTCTGAATGTCTCCCATTCATTCTGCAGTACCCATGCAATTCCTCATGCTGGGAAACATGATCTTCTGGGATCCTACTGTACCACCTCACCTCATTCTTCTCCTTTATAATGTACAGAAATATTCTTTTGGCTCCTTCAATGTCGAAACCAAATGCTCTACCAGCTAAGCAGCTAATAAATAGTGGTTGAGCGCTTGAATATATTCATTATCCTGCCTGTTTGTCTGTATATATTTCCAGTGAATGCTTCTAGGCAGAAGGGGAGAGGAGCAGAAGCTAGATGACTGGGACTAACTTGCCCAGTGCTTATGATTAGGGCACTGGTTGAATGATCAAGACTATTTCAATAGAGTCCTCTTCAATATGTTGCTCGATTCTCATTTTATGGATAAAGAAAAAGAGTCAAAGAACATCAATTATTGTTGCTGTTATTGATGAAACTAGCATTCCTGGGAAAGATAAAATAAATTCTGAAAGACCAGATCTTTGTGGAGAGTGTCAAAAGGAGATAGTTGGGACTGAGATTAGAAGGAGAGCCTGTTCATAGGTTTGTGGATTTATGTCAGGGTCTTCAATTCAATTCCATCTCCCCAAGGTCGTGGCCTAACAGCAAAGTTTCAGCATGTCTGTCTCCAGCAGCTCCATCCATGGCTTCTCTCTGACTCCGCCCTTCTTTCTCCCAGCATTCAGCCTAGCTTTCCCTGCCTATCTAGGTTTTGCTTTGCTATAGGTCCAATGCAGTTTCTTTATTCATTAGTGGTAACCACAGCATACAGAGGGAAATCCACATAATGTATGTATATATGTATGTGTGTATGTATGTGTATATGTGTGTACATATAGTATATATATATGTGTGTGTGTGTGTGTGTGTGTGTTTATATTCTTGAATCTTAATTTTTCCCGTTTGTAACGTAAATACAAGACTAGACTATCCTTAAACGTTTGAAGAATAAGGTTACATACACTAATTGTTGGTGGGTGGTGAACATGTGTTTGCTCCTTTCATTTATTTGATTTCCCCCCCAGCAATTAGAGCTGTTCAATAATGCAGTGAGCATATTGATCCCATTCCCTAGTCCACAACTCTGTAAGGGCACAGTGGAAGGTGGATGGCTAAACGACAAGGCCCAGGTGTGCCCACTCAAATGTCTCTGGGCAGAAGAGTCTCCAGGGTAATGTGGTAGATGATCACACCAGGATCCAAGATGAACGGACCAGTAACATTCAAGTGTTTACACAGTGAAGGGAAGAGAAGCAAACGAAGAGCTGCTCCTGACTTACCGTGCTGCTGTCTTGCTTGTGGAGAACGGGAAGACCCACTGGGAGGCGGCACAAGCGGGAACATGTGAGGGCCTTTTGGGTCAGTAACTTCGCAGCTAATTCAATTCTTAAAACAGGTGATCATAAAGTGTGCCTCTGACTAGCATGTATAGGTTGCATGGCACCAGCAGAAGTGTGAGCTGGGCAAGAGATTTATAGCCGTACTATGTCACACACAGTTCACTAGAGAAGGACTCCTAAGTCAGTACATACATGAACATTTTGTTCAGCCTAAACTAACTGAAACATTTTCATGGATGGAATGCATACTTTGAAACACACACACCTATTTACATATAATTGTTTTCAGTAACTCTTGTGCACAGTAGGATCTGTGCACTACTAAATTATATTCCCTGTGAAAGTCTAATTTAAAACAATTAACAAATTCTTACTTGTGAATGGAAAAATGGACAGGTAAGTATCAAGTGTTCTCACTAGTTTTCAGAATTTACTTGTTTTAAAACAGTGAGTCTTTCACACTTCAGTAAGAGGTTTTGTGCTGATTAATGGTATAATATATATTGATCTTAATTAAAAAGTTGTAACAGCTTGTCCAAGAGAATGGCGACTCGGAGCCCAGGACATGAAGAAGGATGTGGTAGATTGTAGACTGGGAACCAAATGCCACTTGCTGCTGTTGTTTTGTTACACACATCAGGAAATAATATATAATTTAGGGATAGAGAAATAAAAAGAAAGGAGGAGGCAGAAGACGAGAAATACCTGCAGTAACATGTAAGGAAGCATGTGATGTGTAGAGGTTGGGATATATTCTCTCTGGGTACACAGCAAGGGTCTGCCCCCTTGTCATAAAGAATGCCATGTTGCTTCTCTGGTTTATGTCTATACCCCCTACACACATCACAAGCTTCTTTCCGTCCGATGTCTCTAACATCCCTTACTGTTGGAACATCAAACAGTTTGCTGTTCTCTCCTGGTAGTACACTCTTCTGAGTCTTGACAAGAGCTGTTTGCAGCAAAATGTATCAACTCTTACCTCTAGGAATCCTTCAGGATCTTCTCTGAGTTTTCCACTTTCTTGATGTTCAAAAGTGCACAAAGCTAGAGGTTTTGTCCTTAAACTGGCTCTTCCTAAGGAACGTGTTTATTTCATCCTCATCTCACCTTCTAGAAGGCCCTTGACACGAGCTGCTCAAACACGGCCACCTGAATTCTCTAATTGTCTCTTTAGCACTTAGCACTGGACCTAACTGCTTACCGGATGTTTTCTGAGTGGAAACTGTCACCCAGGAGGGAGTAGAATACTCTGGGATGCCTTCCAACAGCAAAACACACACACACACACACACACACACACACACACAAAGAGAAATAAAGAGAGAGAGAGAGAGAGAGAGAGAGAGAGAGAGAGAGAGAATATCACAAGGGCAAGATGCCGCTGGGAGGAAAGAGGTTTGTCCAGCTTTCCATAGGGAGCCTGGAACAGACAAAGGAACCAATTTTAATCATCAGGAAGACCTGAATTCAATGCTTGAAACACGTCTTTGTTTCTCTCTGAGAACTTAAACCAAGGAATCCGCCACGGGAGCCAGTTTTCTATCTCCTGCTTGAAGACAGAAACATCCACCTATGTGTCTTCTGGGAGGTGGAGGACCACGATCCGCAGGGGGGCCATCCCAACAGAGGGTCTTGTACAGAGTGGATCACTACGGCCCTGACAATGCCCTATTTCTCACTGTTTCTAAAACCCGTATAACATAAAACAGAGAGAGATAATAAAACAGAGTGAATTTCCACCAAACTGCTGGCAACATTTCATCAGTTTCTTCTGACTTAATATACTACCCCAAGAAGAGAAATGCCAGGGTTCTGTCAACAAAGGCAGGCCATGCATCCAGAGAAGACAGTTCATAGTAATTTTGTCAGCAAAATTGTAACAATAAAGGCCCAAACAACACTTCATCTCCCTGTCAGTTGTCCTGAAAGGGCAGATTACTTTTTCCTCAGTCTTGGCACATCCAATTAAAGCAGACTTACAAGCCAGACAGGTGTGAAGTACAAGGCAGCGCTTGCTCACATTAGCAATTATCAATGGAAAACTCTATGAAAGCAAAGCCTTGGCACCCTTGTTGCCCTGGCAACCATTATCCTGCAGAGGCAGGACAGACTCTAACTTGACAGCTTGACATCACTGCCTGGAATAAACTTGGCTTCCCTCTTCCTACTTTCCCTGGCTACTGTTGGTGTTAGCTATCGTGAGCCACAGAAGTAAATGTTTCGTGTTGTCTGTTTTCCATTTGAGAACTTGCCCATGGCTTGGTGATAAGTATGTTTGGTGAGTATGTACTGACCCCTTCCTGCATGCCAGACTGGATAGGTCACTCTTAATATGTAAAGGTAGGGCCATTTTCATGTCTGTTCATTTATTCCCCATTCCTTTTTCTTCCCTTTCTTCTGCTCTCTGTTCCCTCAACGAACACTAATAACTTTTTTATACAGGTGGTTCAGAGAGAATAAGAATGATCCTTGGGCCATGAGAAGTTCTCAGTCATATATAAGTTGTAAGAGCACACAAACAATGGATAGAGGCCAATATGCCTATCGAAAAGGTTAAAAGTAATGTATGAACATCATGAGACCAAAGGAAGAAAAGGTTCCAGAGATTTGAAAAGGCAGAAACACAACACAGAAAAGTGCAAAATACTTTTATAAAGTATAAGTCCATTTTTAGCCATCTATTCATTTATTTCATATATGTATGTAGACCCACGAAGGGACTCTCGCCAGCCAGGGCCCGGCAAACAAGGCTCTGGTAGGCCTTGCCCTTCTCTCTGTCTTGCTCAAAGCCTTTAGATTACATTCCTAAAGCTGTCTACCATGGTCTATTTCTGTATTTGTCCACGTCCTCCTCCTGGGGCTGACTACCAAGTTTCAGCTATCCAAGTATTGAAGTCCAATAATCAAAGCCCCCTTTAGCTCACCTAACTAACTTGTCCAATTAAAATTAAACACGTTATTCTTACATGGGGTTTTCTTTTTACCTTTATTAACTGCCATTTTCCTATATGCCACGTCTTGTCTCCCCTCTATCCAGAGGCAAGCCTTTGTCCCCTAGGGACAAATACCCCTACCCCCTTTCCCTTGCTCTCTTCCCCTTCTTCCTGTCCTCTCCTATCTTTCTCTCTTATTCCCTGTGCTTTGTTCCTCTAGGGCAAATAAATCTCCTTTGTGCTGAGAGCCTGGTCTTGGGGGTCTAGAGTCAATACATTTCCTTTCAACCCACACATGTTTGACTGAGGTAGTTAAAATAAATATGGGCTTGGAAGGAAAAATTAGATAAAAATTGGAAAGTGGAGACAAAGGAGGATATAGACAGGCCAAGCGGAGGAATTATCATTTACTGAGCTCTAAATACAACTAGACATTGTGTCTGATTTCATCCTGTCTTCTTGAAACCAAGGGATGGTATTTTCTTCTCCCTTCTTTCGCTCTTGTTCCTTCATTGTTTCCTCTCCCTCGCTCCTTGCTTCATTGATCAGCCTGACATATCCCTCATGAAAGCCTAGTCCCACAGACTAACAATGCCAACATCCAACCATGTGTCAGACCACAAAGCCTGAGCTCATGATAGATGTCATGGGGAAAAATAAAATAAGAACAAATGCAATAAATCGGCATGCATCAGAGATGCAACATTGAAATTGAGACATTGGTTACCAGTGGCTTTTGGAGGCCTGGCTTCTCCCAGAGGCTTGGACTGTGGTGTAAATAACCCTGAAGATAGCAGAAGCTCTGAGCACCATAGCCACTGATGGCCTCTTGCCCCTTGCTTCACTCACTAGCAATCCTTACTGAAAGAGCTCCTACAAAAGATGAGAGTCTGGCCATAGGAAGATCACTGAAAGTTTGAGAGTTATCTTAGTATAGGCCTGGGCTCTCATGGTGGTGCAGAAGCGGACAGGGTGCTCCTTTTATGAGCAAGGAGACTCGGATCGAGGATAAACACTTACCTAAGGTCATATGTCTCTGACTCCATTAAAGCTGCCAGTCATTTCCTTTTTCTTGTGCATTATTAAGGAGAAATCTACTCATAAATTTTAATTTATGAAAATGTGGCTATGAATTATTGGCCATGAAGCTTAATCCCAGAATTACTGTACCGTAGCCTTCCTGCTCCAAATGTGATCCAGAAACCGGGAGCATCTGTGTCACTCGGGAGCTGGTCAGAAATGCAGATGTCTGGGTCTGCACTGAAACGAGGAAGTCAGCTATTTATGTTCCTGCCAAAGTTTAAGAAGCTCTGATAGAGACCATCTCTTACAGAAAGAAGAGGAGCTATGAAGCTAAATGCAAATAGAATTAAATCTCAGTACAAACATGCGAGCCATGCCTTTGGCCGGGCTGTTCATAAATAAGTGTAAAGTATCAGGAAAGAGGTGGACTCAGGCCCAGGACTCCTCAAGTCCTGAAAGAGCCATGTGTCTGTTGTGTGAACATCAGCTACCCGTTGGACTTGGTGCAGGAATAATAACTTATTATATTCCTGGTCAAAGGCAGACCCAATAATAAACCACAATGAGAAACAGTAGTTATATCTTTTACCATTATAGATTTTAACTCTGTGTATAAGTATGGAAAAACTGGCTGGCTAAATCAGCTCCAGATCTTTGCATGCACATCATTTCATGAGCAATTTCAAGCTTCTATGATAAATAAAACAAAGCAAAATCACCAGGGGTTGTTTTCTATATGCTATTTATTAATGCCCTTGTCCATTTTCTAGGATGTAGATGTTCAAGTTCAGATGAGGAAAGATTTTGCCAGGAAGAGTAAGTAATGCACTTAGCGGTGTCAAAGGGGTGTGCGGCTCAGAGCAGGGACCCAACCAATCGCAGGTGCTGGTTCCATTTTCACACCCAAGTCCTTTGTCCCCCAAATATACCCTGTTTTCTTCAGGAAATTCTCAATTCTTTAATATTATCTTGCTTTGATTTCACAGCCGAGTGACTAAGAACAAACACAGGAAGCATGGGGAAGAGAAAATGTGTGTTTTGCCATGACTGTCATGTTTTGAATTCTATCATGTGGTGGCCAGGGCCCTCACTCCTTCCTCGCAGTGCTGAGAGGGCAATCTAAGCTGATTGGTGTTGCCAGGTTTTCCTCATGTGCCTAACTATGTCTTTCATTGGGGATGCTGTGCCTCCAGAGAAGCTGAGCAAAACCATCTTCCACATCTTAGTTCCCAATGATAATTCCAGAAGTTGTTTTTTGCCTCAGAGAAAAAAGGCATAGACTACAAATTTCAGACTTAAAACAATCTGCACCACAGAGAAACTCACCAACAGGAAAAACATCAGTAAAGCTAACCTTAGATTACTGGTGATTTCTAGGTGGAGACTGCCCGCTTGTTTTCCAGCTGCCCAGACCCAAATACTAACACAGAACCCACATTAACTACAACACTGTTTGGCCAATGACTCTAGCATATTTCTAGCTAGCTCTTACATCTTAATTTAACCCATTTCTATCAATCTGTATATTGCCACAAAGGTGTGGCCTACTGGTAAGTTTCCTAAGATCCTTGTGTCCTTCTCCTTCGGCAAGCAGTTACACGGTGTCTCTTTGACTCTGCCTAATCTCCCTTAACATCTCTGTTTGGATTTACCACCCTGCTATATTCTGCCTTCCCATAGGTTCAAAGCAGATTTTTATTAACCAATGGTAATAAAACATATTCACAGTATACAGAGGGGAATCCCGCATCAGTGACTAAAGTTGTCTTTGTTAAATTCATAACTCATGTGTAGAAAGGGAAGAATTCCCAGGGTGCAGAATGACTATTTTAGAAGACCATGTAGTATAATGAAAAGACTGGACTTAGAAATCAAACTTAAACAAATCTGAGTTCTGGCATTAATGTCAACACTACTTCTCAGATGCCAGTGAGACAGCATACGTCAGACACTTACAGTGTGTCAGGGAAGTCATTATACGTCGGCAAGAATACCAGTCCATGCAAGTCCCATGCAACGCTCTGGAGTTATTCCTCTTCTGCATCTGCTGAGGCATGGCCAAGAGGTTTGGGAACCTGCTCTAGCCACACATTTTAAAAGCTGTTTCTGATCTCTTTCAAAAATTGACTTAAAGTTCCCCATATTTAGCAAACACATAAGTCACCCGACACTTTAGTTTCGGTGTCCATCCTGACCATCTGCCTTTCTGACCAGCTCCTCTGTGATACAAATCCTCCCAGGATATGGACCACATTTGAGCACTCTAGAGTCCTGGCCAGAGCCGCCTGCCTGATTACTACATTAAGTGGTTCCTACATGACCTCTGCAGCTTAAGTCAGTTAGTTATTGAACTCCTCACAGGCATCAATTCCCAAGTTTGATAAATGAAAGATTATTCACATGAGGATCAATAACTAAAGCACAGAGAGGAGCCAGGAGAGTACACACGACGGAGGCTGATTCAGAAGGATTTTCTTTTGCTTTGACTCTTAAGGAGTCAGAGAAGGAAAACAGCATCATTTTCCCTGGAGATATCAGCACCACTATTAGTTTCCCAGACTAAATTATAGGTGTTTCTGATGACTTCAAGAGACATGGCAACTACTACTGAATATTCACTCCTCTGTCTCTCTGTCTCTCTCTCTCTGTCTCTCTCTCTCTCACACACACACACTTCCTTCCTCCACTTTCCTACATCTCCCCCTCTCCATTCTCTTCCTCTTGAATTAATAATGGGTTAATGTTTACAAGACTTCACTGCCACATGCCTATTAAGTGACAACAGAACCACAGCTAACAGGTGCTATGGGACAACAGTCTTTTACCCTGTAAAGACTTGTTATTTGTATTGCTTTAATAAAATGCTGATCGGCCAGTAGTCAGGCAGGAAGTAGAGATGGGGCAACTGGAACAGAATTCTGGGAAGAGGAAAGGCTCAGTCTGTAGTCGTCACCCAGACACAGAGGAAGCAAGATGAATGCCTTGCTGATAAAAGGTACCAAGCCACATGGCTGACACAGACAGGAATAATGAGTTAATGAATGATGTAAGAGTTAGTTTATAAGAAAGTCTGAGCTAATAGGCCAACCAGTTATAATTAATGTAGGCTTCTGTGTGTTTCTTTGGAATTGAATGGCCACGGGATGAAGTGGGATAGAAACCTCTGTCAACAAACAGGTTTTGCCAAGCAACCTTACTTTGGAGTGCCTCTAGTTTGAAACCTGGGTATCTGTAGCAAAGTTTTCTTGGCCTGCAAAACTCTCTGCCCTTCAGTTAGCTTTTTTTTTGAGACAAAGTTTCTGTGTAGCTTTTGTCCTGCCTGGAACTCGCTCTTGTATACCAGGCTGGCTTCGAACTCACAGAGACCCACCTGGCTCTGCCTCCTGAGTGCTGAGATTAAAGGTGTGCACCACCATTGCTCAGCTTCAGTTAGCTTTAATTTAGGAGAACTAAGAGACATGAACCAGCGACTGCCATTTTGCACTTTGAGAAGCAAGGAAGGAGGGACATCAATTTTACTTTTCCTCTTAACCTTAAGAGGAAATAGAGAGCAAAGCTTTCTGTGGGTGTAAACTGGTTCTTAGTTCCTGACTTCTAGGGTCTTGGCTCCCTAGATGACTGTGTACAGCACTCCTATTTCCTCCAGAGAAGTCAGGCAAATGAAGACTCTGATATGTATAGGAATGGTATACCTGGGCATGCCCTTTCTGTTGTGTAATGAAGAGACCAAAGAAACCATTTCTGCTGAAGGATGTACATAGAGGATGTCCATGCAGGTCGTGATAAAACTGCAGAAGGATCAGAGCTGAGAAAGAGAATGCCATGGGAAGGAGAGGCTTAAGCATCCCTAAGAAGTACATTCCAAGAGAAGGCAGCACAGATGCTTGCTGTTAAACAAATGGGCAGATAACACAACGAGGATCAGATTAAGAAAGGTATTACAGATCTGTAGAGTAAAAAGATGTAGAAACACCTGAGTCAACAAGACAGGCCACAGGAAATGGGCCAGGGAATGTTGTAGTGGTAATGCGGCTATATAACTGGGTAGGAAAGGTCAAAGAACAAGAGCTCAGACTTCTGCAGAGTACCTGACCCCTGGCAACAGGCGTTTCAGAATGACATGAACATTTGACTACCGCGAGTCTCAGTGCAACAGTGATTTTCCTTATCTGGCTTTTATTGGGTACATCTTATAGCTGTTTTTCAACTATTTTAGATACAGTTTCTCTGAGTTCTCCATGTGAAGTTGCTGAGACAGCGATTTTCAAGTCATTGTCTTTTATGATGCAATGGAGACTGAAAATGCCGAGTCAGGTGACTTGCAAAGCCCCACAGTTAGCGGTGGCAGAGTTTAGATAGACAGACTTTGTTTGATTTGAAAGCTTGTCCTCTTTCTGCTCTGACATTTGATGCCACAGGAAAGGGACAAGGAAATACCAGCCATTATGGTCAGTACATATTTGTCAATAGTAAGATACTTGCCTTTGGGAAATAAAGGATGAAGAACCACCAGGGTTACAGGAAGTAGCACACATGACCGACTTTAAGGTGGCATAGTAGACAGCTTGGCAAGCTTACTATGAAGGGAAACCACCATTGTGAGAACCCCGGACTCTTGTCCTAAAGATGATATTCTTATCTTTACCAGTCTGGGTTGGAGTCTGAAACAGAAACAATTATTTATTCTGTTGCTGTTGATTTTACTTTTGGAAAGGCTCTTGGAACTCTAAAGGACCATTGTGACAGTCAAGTTGAGTAACTCTGGGGTGGGTCATGGAATACCTAGGAAAGGGTCAACCCACACAAGGAAGACTAAGTAACAATGTGATATAGTCATAAAGGAAACATTTTACATATTCCGGTTCTTTGTAAAAGTTGGACATCAAAAATTTTTACTTTCATTCTGGTTTGGCTTTGAGTTAGGCTCATACTATATAACCACAGCTCACGTGGAACTCATGGTGTGGATGAGGTTATCCTCAAACCCACAGAGATCCACTTTCTCCTGTCTCTCAGTTCTTAGAACTAGAGGCAAATGACAGCACATCCAGGTAAAAGTCCTGATTCTAAGGAGACCTTTAATGTTCAATCTAAAGCAATGAATGACTTGAGCCGGTAAATCAGAAAGCTCTAGGACTTCATGATGAATTTCGTTGAATGTGCTTACTTTTTAAGGCACAAACACCAATTCCTTCCTTATCTGAATTTGTGAAACGTTGAATGACGTACACACTGTTATTCCAAGTGTAGTATTTACATGGTAACAATTCAAAGAATATCTGTGCCCTAGCTTTATTCTTTGGGTCTCTGATTCTTGCTGATAACAGCAGTAGTGTGAGCTTCTGACAGATGTGGTGGACCCCTTTCCCACCCTGCTGCTTTTTGGGATGTGATCTGCTTATTATTTTATGATGTAATTTAATTTTAAAAGTACAATATTGCTAGCACTTGAGACTCAGCTGAAGTCATTCAGTCATAAAAAGGTCATGTTAGCACATAAATACTGAGAAGAATGATAATTAGGCAGGGGAAACACCAAAACACATTAAAAGGCAGGAAACAATTTCTAAATACTACCATTCTCGATTTACTCATTCATGCTTATGCAGAATTCTGTAATTATATTTTATGGCACTCCTCTGTAGTAAAAAAAAAAAAACAATGGTCTATGATTCTGTGATTGACTTCCAACCCATTCTAGAAGTATACATACAAACACATTTAATCACACACACATGAATAACTTTACTATTTTAATTTAGTCATCACCCACAAATAGTGCTACTACTTTAAGGTGCTACATCACTACTGATGCTCATATTTTGGAATCATATGTAAGGAAGAACGAAATTTTAAAAAATCAATAAAATCAACCCAGCACAGGGAAGAAAACCATACGTGGTAGAGTCCTGAAGTGGGTGGTGCTTTGCAAGAAACCCGGTCTTGATAGGTCCACGAAGGCACTGAACCAAGGTTATATATTTCCGGAACGTCTAGGCTTTCAACCAACCATTTATTGGCTATGTAAGAGATTTATCTCCTTTTCCTCTTGTTTCTTTTCTCTAGAATAGGAATAAAGTACTACAGAAAGGATTCAACAAATACATCTACAAGCACAGATGAGGGCACAGTCATTCACTATGAACATTATTCATCTGTTCTGATACCTTTTTCTGAGGTGCCAGAAAGGGCCATTTCATTGCATGTGATGTCTCATTCTTTAAGAATTTGTGCTGTAAAGACTGAAAAAGCAACAGGGTGGGGATAACTGGGATGAAACCCTGTCTTTTGCATATGATATAACCATTGGTGTTCCTGAACTCACAGCAGCCATGGCTGTCTGTTCAAGACCAACCCAAGATCAAGGCACTCACCATCCCAGCATGGATGGAGTGTATCGGTGTAAATGAATGCAGACAGATTGTAGTAATATATACAGCTTTAATGGGGAAATAGACTTACAGAACCACAGGTTCCTGCGGAGAACAGGAAAACAGAAGGGGCAGTGGGCTCACACTAGCCAGATTTATATGTAAACATTAGCCCGAGGCGAACACGCCCCCTAATGGGCTGGGCTTATCTCTACAACGGAGTAGGGACATGTGACTCTTTCTTATTAGCTGAGGAACTACTGATAGTTAATGGCTGCTACAGAGTAGAGCATTGGTTTCCTTTAGGGTGGGCCTGGTTTGTTGACCATGCTTTTCTGGGTAGTCTTATACTCACATGTATGTATGGAAGTACTAATAAGATACATTGTGATATATAAAAAATTTTAATAAAGTTTATGAAGTTGGAAGGTATATATAAGAGGTATCTGAGAGAAATTGGAGCAAAAGGTAGGGGTGAATATGATCTGAATACATTACATAGATCATGAAATTCTCAAAGAATGAATTAAAATATATCTAGAAAGAATCTATGCTGAATGAAAGAACAAGCATGCTTAATTAGTATTGTACCATATGACTTTAAATTTGCAAACTATTTTGTAACTACTCTTGAAATTTATCTTCATCAAGACCTTTTGAGTAAGTAAATGAGGATGATAATACCAATTAGACAAATAAATCAATAAAGCAAAGAACAGACACTGCAGAATCTAAATCTCTGAGTTCTGGGATCCTAAATCTTTCAGTTTTTTTTGAAAAACAAAGGTTCTTTTGTCTGGATGGGAGAGTGTAGCTGGTACTGGACTTTCTCATCCATTGACAAAGAAATAGCAAGCAATATTTGAAAAGCATATAAAATTTGACACAACGCAGAAGGAAGCTGTTTTAAAGACAATGGACAATAAGCAGCAGAGTGGTGGTCCTCTGTGTGTGTTCACACAGCCACCCGGAGTCAGGTGCTGCCCGAGTTCTCCGCTTAAGGGAACCTTCAGCACTTTAGCTACGAAGCTTAGAGTATAACAAGCATTGCTAAGGAGCAAAGATCCTACCTGAGGCTGTGCTATGGGTAACAAACTGAATGGCAAAACACTAAAGAAAAGGAATGTGCTCGGGGCTGAATATCAGGAGTGTGAAGTGTAAACAGAGACTTTTCTGTCCTGCCTGGTCCTGCAGCCACTTTTAAAATAATCTCTCAGAGGTTTAATATTAGTTACAAACTGTTTGACATATTGCACAGGCTTATTACTAACTAGTTCTTATAACTTAAATTAACCCATTTTTTTATTATTGTGTGTATCACCACGTAGCTGTAGCTGTTTCTGGTCTGGTAATCTCTTCCTTCTTGGGTGGCTAGCTGGTATCTCTCTTGACTCCATCCTTCTTACTCCCTGTTCTCAGATTGGCTTTCCCGCCTAGCTGTGTTCTGCCTTGCTATAGGCCAAGGCAACTTCTATTATTAACCAATGAAAGGCATGCATATTCAAAGCATATTGAGAGCTCATCCCACAGCCGTGAAGACTAGTGGTGGGCTTGAATGAAGTGAGGCATGATCCACAGTATAGCGGAGGGCAAAGCAAGCTATGGGCAAGAAGCTGTGTGTGGCTGATTGCTAGGCATGTGTGCTAGGTGCTGCACAAGATAGCATATCTTATCTAGTGTTAGGATTTCTGAGAACCTCAGACATCTATCAGAGAACCCTAAATTCTGAAAGATATGTAGGGGGGGGGAAAGTATTTATTTTTTTAAAAAAAAGGACAAAATTGAGTTCCTTGTAGATATTAGCAATTTGCTAATACTTAGGCTCTCTGATCAAGAAAAGTAATATAATTTTATGTATATGATTATTGCTTGTGCACGTATATCTGTGCATGCCTTTTATGTCTCATACCCTCAGAGGCTAAATGAGGTGTTGGATGCCTTGGAAATGGAGTTACAGAGAGTTGTGAGTCGCCATGTTGTTGCTAGGATTTGAAACTTGATGCTCTAGACTCTGATCTTAGTCATGGTACCATTTCTCCAACCCAAAGAAAATGTTTTCAAAGATCTATTTGATTTTATTTTGTGTGATGGATATTTGTCTGAGTTACACACACACACACACACACACACACACACACACACACACACGGTGTTTTTGGTTGATACCTACGAAGGGCAGAAAACAATGTTAGATTCCCTGGGACTGAAATTATGGACAGGTATGAGCTAATATATGGGTTCTGGGAACCAGAACTGTGTTTTCTACAAGAATAACCAATCTGTTTAACCACCAAGCCATCTCTCCAGCTCCTAGGAAAATAGTTTGTAAAAACTGTCAGCGAGTGACTTTTCTTCGTCTGCCAGGGATACTGGATAGGGTAGTTGGGTGCAATGGTCTAGGCTCTTTTAGCAGGTGGGGAGCATTGTTTCAGGCTCTTCTGGCAAACACTGGGTCATTATTAAACTGTAGATTTCTACAAGCATGCATGTTCAACCTGAGTCCTGCAGGCATGTGTGGCAGAATTGCTACACATGTGGCCCATCAAAAATGACAATATTATATCATAATGTCAAAAATGACAATATTATATCATAATGTCTCAAATGACAATATTATATCATAATGTCACAAAGATTGGCCAACCATACTGCACTGCTTTTTTCGTTGGTTGACACAGAAGGTGGATCAATATATATAAATATGTGTGTGTGTGTGTCTGTGTGTGTGTCTGTGTGTGTGTCTGTGTGTGTGTCTGTGTGTGTGTGTAAAATGCAACACACACATATTGTATTTTACTTTTCTAACTGATCAGTTTTTTATTTGTATGTGTGGTGTACATGTGTATTTGAATCCACGCTATCCTTTGCATGGACACGTAATTGTAGGCATGTATTCACACAATTGTAGGTGTGTACTCACAACCCTGCATGTGAACGTGGAGGCTGATGTTGATGCTGGCATTCATCGTCCACTGCAGCCCTTCACCCTCTTCACGGAGGCAGTGTCTCTCCGACAAATGCCCTACTCTCCATATCTTTCTGGCTATGGAGCTCTGTGGAACTGTTCTTCATCTTCACGTTCCCAGGTTTGGATTAGGGCCTGCTACCAGGCGTACAACCACACCACATGGCACTTTACTCACATTTCTGGGGCTCTAGACTCAGGTCCTCATGTTTGCTGGGCCAAGTGGTTTAACCTCTGAGCCATCTCCCAGTGCCCTGTTACATTTCCTAGAGCACACTCCCCACGTGGTCTCTCAGGGATCTCATGGCACTGAGGTGAAGAAGGCAACACAGACTTGCACATAACAAAGCACTGGAGGCTCAGAGATGCCAAGTCTCAAGGCCAAGCCCCAAACACCTGCCAAGTGACCAAAGAAGGACAGGGCCCAGCATTTTTAGCTTCAGTCTTGTTTTGATAAATGAAAAAAAATTAACTGAAATAAGAAAGGCTTTCAGTCCTGAGGACGCTTCCCGTCATCCATCAGTGATCGCACTTGGCCAGGGATGATTCTGCTTCCTTGATGATAATTGTTTATTATTAAGGGAGGAAAATTTCCATTAATTTGAGCAGTCAACACGCACCAACAAACAAGGCCCTGTGTCTCAGTCAGATTAGAAGTTCCTTTCTTTCCTTTGTCTTTTTAGTTTCAAATTAATCAGAACGCAGTGGCAAACTTGAGGGGTTGCTTAACAACTAAAGTAAAATATAAACACACGGGAAATCCTAAAGAAAATTAAAATGCAATCTAAACCCATCTCTTCCTTTCAATGTGCTCATTAGTCAACAAGAAATGAATAAAACTGAAACAAGGTACCAAGAGTCACCAGCAAAATAACATATCAATCATTTTTAATTAGCATACTTTTTGTAATCTGAAATAGTTGCCTTTACATTTCAAAGGAGTCCTTTCAACTTCTTTTTAATTTTTTTTTTGTTCTGAATTCCAGAGATAAGGATCCTAATTACAGTTTGTTTTTTAGCTTAGGGATTTGTCCCCCACCCCCACCCCCCTCTGTTTCAGGAGTGAGGGAACTGAGGAAAGGAGGGCCATATTCCTGATCCAAGGTAGACTCAGGCACAGAGGAAGCCAGAGTGCTTGGCTCCAGTTCTCGGCTTCTCTCCCCTGGAAGACGCTGGCTCATCTAAAAGATAGCCATCTCTCTCATCATCTCTCAGTCCTCCTTTCTTAACTCTGTTTTGAAGCACAGGCTGGAGCCAGCATGCTGGGATTCAAAACTTTACCAGCTGTATAACCAAAGGCAAATTACCCAGCCTACCAATGTGCATCCTCCCTGTGAAGCGGGGCTACATGCTGCTGGAATGATGTAATGTGTGCACAGGTAAGGGTACTCCCTGGAGTGCGGGTTTTGTGAGGCGTTGCTGTTATAATTATTGCCTCTGGGCTCATCTGATTTTAGAAAGGTTGGGAACAGAAGACTTTGGGCCTCGGTATCAGCAAATTTTGTTTCAGATTCTGTCATTCTCTTACTGTGGTTTTTGTGATTTCTGCATTCTATGTTTTTAATGCTCAACTTTGATCTCTTTAAACTGAGAGTGACCCTTGCTTTGGCTCTTCCTTTTCCCTTCAGACCCCTTGTTCATGACTGGCACCATGACTCAACTCAAAACTCCCTCCAGAGTGTATCTCTCTCTGCTTCTACCTTAAAGGAATCCTTGTAGCCCTCCTCTTCCTTTTGTCTCTCACTCAGAAGGCATCTGTGCATGAGAGCCTGCTTCTGTCCGGCAAGCTGCTTAAAGGACCTACACACCTTGCCCATTCTTCACGCGAGGAACTAATGCCAATCAAATCATCTTAGAGTAGAAGAGAGGGATTTTATCGAAGAAACTGTTAAGTGCTGCCATGTAAACAAAGGAACTTCAAGTATTTCCAGAAATAGAGAGAAACACCGTGACACTCCGTGCAGAGCTATATGAATTCATTATCTCTCAGCGTTCCTCATCCAATCCACAGTGTCCACCATCAACATCAACTGCTCTGTGGGGTTTCTTCCAGTTGCCGGCTTTCAAAACTCTTTCCCAGTTCTTCTTCTGAACTCCTTTGCTTTTCACCCCACACCGACAGAGAGCTCAGTTGAAGACCTTTGCTAATTTCTTTCTTAGATGTTTTCCATCCACCACCCCAACCATCCTGCAGAAAGTGAACAGTGATGAAGGCAACTCAAAGTAGCAAGATGAATGCTTTCTCCTCTTCTCCTCCCCAAGTCAAACTATGGTAACCTGAGCTACTCTTTTAAGGAGATGATGGACCAGCAACAGCTGCTGATGGTTAATCATTCAGGGGATTGCCCAGCTGAAATACTGAACTAGGGTCTGTGAAAGATTCTTGCTCTATCTGCATTAGATCAGTAGGCATGCCAAAGTATGAAGAAAATATGACTAAAAACTTAGGAGATGTACTCATGATCATATGATCAATAGGTAGATTAATAATGACACCAGATTTCCTGGCTACTCAACCAAATTATCTTTACTCCTACCCCCATTTGTGGGCGTTTCTTCACCTCTATGACCACAGTCGAGTATGGCGGGAGACTTCTGTTTGTACTCATTCTGCGCTTGAGTTGAAAGAAAGAGTCTCCCTGAAAAATGTGGCATAAAGATTAGATCCCCACCTTCATCCAAGGACTGTTTGACAAAAATGTCCAGTGAGACCAGATTCTACCTCATCAATGGCTTTTACAGTTTTAATCTATTTATTTTTCAACAGACATCTCATGCTAAAGCCAAAAACATCAAAGCTATCCTTAAAATAAATAACAATAACCAAATTGGAGTTTGGGTGGTCAAATCTTTGGACAAGCAAGGGCAAAGCTTCTTACAAGATAACCAGCCCTGGTGTCACGTGGCAGGAGACAGGGCTGATAGTACCCGGGTGGTGACAGCTGCTCAGAAGGGAGACAGTGGCCAGGACAGGGGAACAGGGGCATGGAGGAGAGACTGGTTACAACAACAACAATATAATGGATGAACCCCTCACGAGTCACATAATAGGTTCAGAGGGTTTTTGAAGACAGGATGGGATGAACTATATTATATGAGCCCTCATGTCTGAGACAGCTCACTGCAGGCTGGAATTCCAATGGGTGACTGTCCTTCATGCAGTCTTGTAGCATCACGCCAGGTAATTCTCTTAATCTGAATTTGAGGTTCTATTCTAGAAAGTTCTGTTCTCATTTTAATATAATTTTAGAATTGAAAAAAAGCATTTCCCACAAGGGCTCATTGATTTTCAAGTGTATCTAAGGCTGCCCATATTCTTAACTAGCCCAGTAAAACTTGGTTTGCAGTGTTGTGGTTCTATTATAGATCTCCACTTTTGAATATAAGAAGGCCCCATGAGTTTCTTGGGGGCTCTTCTATGAATTCTATGCCATATGAAAGAAAAATTAAAAATCATTTGTCTGGAAATTTACAAAACCTGTGACCACATTGTTGACTGATAATGATCCTGGACATTTTGGCTTCTCAGACTAGGTCTTCTAATTTCTACAGCCCCAGTTTCGAAGAATTTCTATATACAAGATTCACTTGTGACCTGATTTCTTAGGATACTCTTTTCCATGAAGCTTTCCATAACCTCCATTCCATTCTATCCATGTTTGTATGAAATCAGTGGGTTAAATCAGTGGGAAAGTGGTCATGTTTGAAAAAGCACTCATGTAATAAAAGGCACAACAAGTAATTAGCTTGGCACAGTGATACACAGGCACCATGCTAGTACTGGGGAGGCTAGGGCAAGAGGATTGTGTATGTGAGGTCACCTTGGACTACAGAGGGAGAATTTGTCTCAAAAACCAAACAAAAAATAAGCAATAAAATGACAAATAATGAATAATAAATATAAAAGTAATCTAACTACTTTAAGTATTAAAATACAAAACATCATCCAGGTTGATGTTTTGAATGTGTTTCCCGACAGGTAACTAGATGTGGGAGAAGTTGCGGAACTGTTAAGAGGTAGAATCTGGCTGTGGAAAGTAGATGACGAGGGGCAAGTTTCCAAATGTTTTTCCCACTCCTGGTTCCATAGTTTTCTGTTTCCTCGTCTGTCACCGGAAGAATAGCTACCACCACCACTCCGTGATTCAGCTACTTGGAAAAGTCTGCTCCACCATGCTTTTCCTGCGTAATGAACTAAAACTGTGAGCTCAAACCATCTTTCCTTGAGTTGTTTCTTTCAGGTGTCTTGTTCACAGAGACATAAAGCTATTCAATAAAGGGGAAGAGAACCCACGGTTAACTCTTGTTTCACTACCTTTCCTAAGCATTTCGTTTTCATTTTTTCTTTTTCTTTCCTTCTTCCCTTCCTTCCTTCCTTCTTTAGTTCTTTCTTTATTTCTTTTTTTTTTTTTGAAGTAGGGTCAAATATAGCCTAGCTAGCTCCAAATTTCCTAAGTAGCTAAGGGTGGCTTTGAACATCTGATCCTCCTGCCTGTGCCTCCAAGTGCTGCAAGTATGCCTGTGACTAGGCATCCTTTTGTCTTTTGTTTTAACCTTTTAACCTTTGTGTTGTGATGGCTAATCTTATCAACTTGATGGGATTGAGGGTCACTTAGGAGACATACCTCTGGGCATATCTTTGAGTAAAATTTTGTGGAGATTTAATTTAAGAAAATCTTCTGCTAAATGTGGGCAACGCCACTCTGTGGGCTGATATCGTTGATTGAGAAGAAAGGAAGAAGTGAACCAAGCATCAGTATTTATCTTCCTCTGCTTCTAGACTATTCACACAATGTACTAGGATAGGCACAACGTACTAGTCTCTGCTAGGACAACTGCCCTCAAACCAGAAGCCACTGTAACCCTTTCCTCTTTCCTGTTGCTTCTTCTGAGGTATTTGTCGCAGCAATTAGTAAATCAACTAATAGACCTGCCTTTAGATTGCAGTTCATCTAGCGTGTTCCGCTACTAATCTCACCACTTAAAGTTTCATTAAATCCCATCTCCTCTGTAAGATGCAAAAAACTATGTAAGATGATTCTTAGGCACCATAAGGAAGAGATAAAATCATCCAGGTGGAGGAATTAATTGGTAACAAACCCCTGGGCTGTCAAGGGTTTTATGGGAGCAGATAGTGGGAACCACTCAGTATGAGAACTGAAAAGCCTGGGGAGTGGGGAAGAAAGTACAGCATTTGCAGTGGATATAAAAGATTAAAGAAGCCCGAGGAACAACCATGCCCAGAGGGCAGCCACATAATCGAAACCTGAAGCTGAGTAGCTCAAAAGTCATCGGAATCCAGATGTGTGAAAGGTAAGGTAATGCGACTTTGTGTGAATCACCCATGAAGACACATATTTGTATTTTTACAAATTCTGTGTTATATTAAGATTAGAAAGTTAGAATAAAACATGAGCTAAGTATCAGCTATCTCTTATGTATGTGGGAAGGCCCAGGAATATGGTCATGACCCACAAAGAACATCGAGATGATAGTGTAGAAGGACCTTGGAAAGATGGTAGCCAAGGAATGACTTAGGATGAACTCTGCATAAGTAAAAGAATTTTTGGGCTTGCCTCTCCCAGTCTTTTTTTTTTTTTTTGGTTAGATATTAATTCATTCATCCCACACTTTTCTGTGGGTTTGGCAAAGACCTGAACTGAAATGAACGAAGAAAAGCCAGCCTCTACTTTGGGAGTCTCTGGAATGGGAGTATCTGAGGGAATACAAAAGTCCCACAGAGTGAGTTAGCCCAGAGAAGTGCTTCTATTCTGTAGCTAGATATTTTTTCCCACACATAACAAATATGCACCGCCACTTTTTCAGTCACTCTCATGGGAATTCAATTTCACAATTACCATTTACATAGGAAAAAGAGGTCAAGAGCAACTTAAGGAAAACAAAGTAATTGTCACCATTGACAAGCCATTGATTCTGTGTATTTTTAGTAGCTAGTTATTAGCACAGCTACCTGGCGATTTTGCACTTTGTTCTACCTGATAGCAAGTTTAATGGTATTTGACTTTTCTAATATTGCCCCTCCAACAGGGTAAATCGCAGGTAAAAGAGTGAAGGCCCAAGAGTGGTCTGCTTTGCCCATCCCTTGGTAGAGTCAGTGGTCTCATAATCTTCTGGGAACTTCCTAAGCATTAGGGCCCTGTGTGTTATTGTTTCAGTGGGTCTGGGAAAAGGCAAGAGATTTTCATTTCCATCACTTTTCTGGGTGATGTTGACGTTGTTTGTCCAGGAAGCCAACATTTAGAGTCACTTACTGACTATTTACAGAAACCAGGGGACCGGGAATCTAATTAGATAGCTTCATTCCAGCTACTAAACTCATGGACTTGATTTCTTTATCAATAAAAGACGGATTAAAAAGCACTATTTGCTTTTGGAGAAGACTGTAACAATTCATGCGAAATATAAAGTCAAAAATGTTATATTATACTAAATTCAAATTCCCTTGACCAAGTTCACTTGAGAAATCTAAGACAGAAGAAAATGCAATTAATTTATAAATGTCAATTAAGTGATAATTGGGATAAGTGGAGAATGGGAACTGAAATTAGATCCCTATTCTTCGACCACAATTTCAGTATTTTACCCCCCACAATGCCTCATAGACCCACAGAGACTGGACAAATAGCTTATGAGAAAGGACTGGACTGGACCACTATTTATTTACTCCACAGTCTTCATCAATTAGAGGAATACAGCCGGGTGGTGGTGGCTCACGCCTTTAATCCCAGCTCTCGGGAGGCAGAGGCAGGTGGATCTCTGTGAGTTCAAGACCAGCCTGGCCTGCAAGAGCTAGTTCCAGGACAGGCTCCAAAACCACAGAGAAACCCTGTCTCGAATAAACCCCCCCCCAAAAAATTAGAGGAATATATTCATGCTTTAAATCCCTGGCCAGTTACCTGCATGGATGCTTAAAATGTAGATAACCAATTGCCTAGTTTAACTATAGACTCTTAAGTGTTTCTTGTATTTCCAAAAATAGTTTGAAACATTCCAGTTATTGGTTCTCCTAGACGTCTCCCAGTCATCAATACCACAGCATCTTTAATTTCTCAGAAAAGAGAACTTCCTTTCCTTAAACCCACACATCAGCACATTCTGCAGCTGTCTCCGAGCGCCATTTCTCCACCAAAACACTGCAGTAGTCTCCATGTGTCTTCCTGCTGTCCTCGGGGATACCAAAATTACCTTCAGAGAAGGATTTTGAGTAATAATTTTTCTTTCTTATGTTTTAGCAAAGAGTCCATACCACTCTTCCAGGATCATAGGCTGGAACATTCACCAATGGTGACAATGTCACACACACACACACACACACACACACACACACACACACACACAGTCTTCTTCACACATGGAATTAATAATGCAGAGGTAAATGTACATCTTAAGGTAACAAACGCTAATGAATGCACCCCCTGTTTAAGAACTAGAAACCTTGATGCATGTGTATGCTCAACTACATTTAAGTCACTGACCCTTATAGCACCACTGTTACAGGTAAAGATTTCCACCTAGCTTTGTATATAATTCTGAGTGTGTAAACAACTGGTTTTCTGTTCCCATACCTTCTTTTTGAGTCTTTTCTTGGGCATTTTTCTTGCTGTACTGTCCTATCCCGATGTGTTACTTTTTGTTTTATTTTAATATTTTGTTGTATTTCATTATTATCCATTAAAAGCCTTTTTATTTTTTAGGAAAAGGGATAGATCTGGCTGGGAGGGTAGGTGGGGAGAAACTAGAACGAGCAGAGGGAGGGGAAATCATAATCAAGATATATACGTGAAAAAAAAATCTCTTTTCAATAAAAGGAAGAAAGAAAAAGAAGATATTACAATCCTAAACTTATATGTACTAGTTTCTGTATCCAATTTCACAAAAAGTTTGCTACAGAATTAAAGACATAGATTAAATTCAACGCTTTAATAGTAGGTGATTGCAATACTCCACTTTTTTTATTTTTTAATTTTTTTATTTATTTATTTTTCTTTCTTTATTAAAGATTTATGTCTCTTCCCCGCCACTGCCTCCCATTTCCCTCCCCCTCCCCCAATCAAGTCCCCCTCCCTCTTCAGCTTAAAGAGCAATCAGGGTTCCCTGCTCTGTGGGAAGTCCAAGGACCACCCACCTCCACCCAGGTCTAGTAAGGTGAGCATCCAAACTGCCTAGGCTCCCACAAAGCCAGTACGTATACTCCACTTTCTCCAACAGATGGGATACCAAAGACCTTTCTCACTGCAGCAGACAGGGCCACACAGCTGGTTCAAATGCAGAGAGCAAGCGATCACAAAGGAGTAAGCAGGTCCAACTCACACCGTGGAGTATAAACATCCTAAGAGCCAGAGAACCAGCCAAGAAGTCTTCAGTGAGACTATGTCTTCCAGAAATAAGAGGGGAGTTTCACCAGTGCACCTCAGCATTACGACAGCCTAGTCAAACCTGAGCAAGCAAGACACCAAAGGGTATGGTGATGTGGAAATTCTCATCAGCCTCACCCATAGACAAAGAACCACAGGTAGCTAAAGAAAGCCAAGAGCAGGATAAATAATCTACCCCAGGGATGAGTACACTAATTGTTTACTCAGTACCAAGTAGTCATTTTTGAAATTATATACCTACATGTAACACTAAATATATGGAACAGGATGTATTTATATATTTCTGTGTTGCAGGGAGCTGATGGTTCGTCCTGGCCACCCAGAACCAAAATAACCACACAGATACTGCATTAATTAAAATTCTGCTTGGGCCATTAGCTCTAGCTTCTTATTGGCTAACTCTTATATCTTAATTTAATCCATTTCTAGCTATCTGTGTATCACCACATGGCTGCAGCTTACCAGGTAATGTTCCCATCTGGCTCCAGCAGGGCTACAAGGCTTCTCTTCTGACTCTGTCTCCTTTCTCCCAGCATTCAATTTAGTTTTTCCCTCCTAGCTCTGTTCCCCTATAGCTCTGCTGTAGGCCCAAAGCAGTTCCTTTATTTATCAATGGTACTCACAGCATACAGAGGGAAATCCCACATCATTTGTGTGTGTGTATGAATACCAATTAAAGAAAAAGAAAGTCATGTCTTTGAGAGGGAGCAATGGGGGAGTTGTGAAGTATTGGGGGAAGGAAAAAAGAAGGGGAAAATATATAAATATATTTAATAAAAAATGAAAAAAGAAAATAAATACTGTTATATATGTAAATACCTGGTTTGCTTGTCTGTGCCATACAAAAACATAATGCAGGAAGAGATATTCAATGTGTTCTTTTTTTTTTTTTTTGGTTTTTCGAGACAGGGTTTCTCTGTGGTTTTGGAGCCTGTCCTGGAACTAGCTCTTGTAGACCAGGCTGGTCTCGAACTCACAGAGATCCGCCTGCCTCTGCCTCCCGAGTGCTGGGATTAAAGGCGTGCTCCACCACCGCCCGGCATTCAATGTGTTCTTGAGGTACTTCTTTTATTGAAGTAGCTGAAAATGTCTTGTTTTGTCTACTGGATAATTTCTCATCATGTGAAGAAAATACAATTTATAAAAAAGACTTTCCTGTTGATTTACAGGTAGGTTGTTTCACCTTGCAATTGCTATTAACAACCCTGCTTATGCCTTCTTTGAGATACATGTATTCTGGTGCCTATTGGAGAATATATACGCTTAGACTAAGAGTTGCTGGATTTGACGGGATGCAAAGTTTCTTTATGGAGGGTTGTCAAATTGTGCTGCAAATGTCTAAAGCAGTGTACTCTCCCATAGCGGAATATATGTGAATCATGTTGAATCCTACCTGTTCCAATTCTTAGTAAACCTGATTTCTGAATTGTTGCTAATATTTTATTTATCATTTAACACCTTTACATGGTCTTACTTGATATTTCCATGACTACTAACAGTATAAAACACACGTTAAGCCGGGCGGTGGTGGCGCACGCCTTTAATTCCAGCACTCAAGAGGTAGAGGCAGGTGGATCTCTGTGAGTTTGAGGCCAGCCTGGTCTACAAGAGCTAGTTCCAAGACAGGAACCAAAAGCTACAGAAAAACCCTGTCTCGAAAATCCAAAAAAAAAAAAAAAAAAACACATGTTAATATAGTTATTTATATCACTTTTAATTTTGTGTATGGGTATGTGCAAATGAGGACAGCTGCTCACAGAGACCAGAGAGATGAGGTTCCCTGGACCTGGAATTACAGGAAGTTGTGAGCTTCCCAACATGGGTTCTAGGAACTAAATGTAGGTCATCTGCAAGAACAGTATATGCTCTTACCCTCTGAGTCATCTCTCCAGCCCCATGAACATATTCTTTTTCTAATTCTAGTAAAAACACATGAGTTTTATCTTCTCAAAGTTTCAAACATATTGCAAAATGTTAACTCCGTGCACATTGCTAGAAGCAGGTCTCTAGAATTTTCTTATTTTAGATGAATAAAACCGTGACTATCTAACAACCCCAGGCCAACATCTTCATGGTGGATATGGATATGTTTTGATTTTCTCTTTCCTCTCTGGAGAGAAGCTTCGAGATGGACGTTTACTCCTCATGGTGCCATGCTGACCCGAGGGAAGAGACTACGCTGAAAGACTGACACGTCTCCCTACTGGACAAACTGCTGCTGGCTGCTGCTCATCTAGGGAAGCCTTGTTTCCTTTATCTCATATGGTTAAACATGCCAGGTAGTGTGCTTAAATCAGGGCTCCCGAGGGCCCCAGAGGGTCTGCCGTTTCCTAGTCTGCTTTCTGCTGTACAGGATTAGACACGTATTTCAATATGCTGATGCAGTTTTTGTATGTGTGCTTGCATGGTTGCTTATTTATCCATTCACTCCTTTATCTTTCCCATTGACTTATGATTTTGAAAAGTCAATTTTCTTACCTGTTAAACACACAAAAGCTTCCCTCCGCCTCTTTCAGGGATTGTTCAGGAAGGAAATATATTTTAAAGTAGTGTCTCCTGAGCATGAATTCTTGAACAAGTCACTAATTAGTAGAGCACAAATAGAGCAGCAACAACAAAGGCAATAGTGAAAATGTAGACTTCAAATCAGTCAGCCCTGCCAGCCCAAAGCCAATCACACATGCCTAAGGTGAAAGGAGAGACTTACATAACTAGAGTCTACCTATATTTTAAAGCTTCTCTGTGATTGTATGAGCGACAGCAAAGCTGGGTTTCATATCTCTATATGTGTACAAACTGCACTTAAATTAAGTTTACTATAAAACTACTAAGATGAAGACATTGTTTGGGCAATGGCTCAGTAGGTAAAGTGTTAAACCCAGAGCTGCCATGGAAGAAGAGAGTAGGAGTTAGAAGGATGCCCAGAAATTCAGGGACCATCCAGCTGGTCTCATAGAGTGGCCCACTACAAGGAGACTCTGTCTCAAACAAGGAAAGTGAGGGCTGACATTGAGGTTGTTCTTTAACCTCAACACATTTAATGACACACACGTACCCACCCAAACAACACATGTATGTATGTACACACATTTATACATGCACACACATTGCACATGCACACACAAAACTGATTTTACTCTGAAGATGATTAAGAATGAAGAATTACTTTGGTACTGTAGAAACCATCATGGGAGGTTATTAAAGATTTACTACAAACCCATCCCCATGTATTTTATATAGGTAAAATCAATAGGAGCTGTTTTCCTAAGTGAATATGATCAACAAACATATTTCTTTTCTGATATGTGGAGCTGAAGATGCCGCGAGAGAATGTATAAAATGTGGGTGAGGTCCTGAGCAAAAATTGACATGGGCATGCAAGAGACCCAATACCTCAAACCCTTGGGCATGGCAAAGCCTTCTGTTGGTAAGAAAGACTGTAGACAGCGCGTCCAAATATGAGTGTTTATGAATGGCTGAGCATAGCAGCTTCAGCTCCCTCCTCCTGGATGCTTACAGCCTAGGATATAGACACGTCCTATGAGGCTAATTCCTCCCACCCCACCCCTTGCTATACGAAATGAATGCACTGACTTTCAGGGTTGCTTTATACTCGTTATCCTCCATCAGAGAAAGCGCAGTTCACCTGATCCCAGCTTCCTGGACATGTGATTATGCCTCTGTCCTTTCCTCGTTCCCTTGCTGTCTCTGTCAGGTTTCTAGGACCAAGCTGTGCAGGATATGAGAATCTGACACTGAACTATCACCCTTCAAAATTATTTGGATCCAGGAGGTCCTCTATAAATGTTAATAAGGATGACTCTAAAATGATGTCACTCAACTATCCACTGTCTTTTCTATCATCCTTTCATTCAAATGCTAGTTTCTGAAGGCATCATAATTGCTAGGAGTCCTGATCGTTTCTTGTTGGGAAGCAAAATAGTGAAGGGATGAGTCCTAGCTTTCTAGTTAATGAGAAGGCCTGTGCCTACTTAATTAAAGAGCGTGAGATATATGTCAAACAAAAAGTCATCCAAAGTAGAAATTAGTGCCACGACAAATAAAAATCAAGAGCCTCGAATTCCACAGGAAGCAGTTTGTTTCTGGTTGGGAGAACTGGCAAAGACTCCTGTAAGAGGTTAGACTTCCATAGGAGGTTATAGTAACTAAGAGGAAGTCGTAGAATAAGGAGGAATGGAGACAGAGTTGGAGGTTCAGCACTCTAGACGGGGATCGAGTATGTTACCAAGGTCATAGGTCATAAGGAAACAAGATGACAGATCCAATGACAAACACCCTGATTTCAACTGAGCAAAATAAATGCCACCATTTCTGGCTTTTCATATGAGTTACTATGTTAGTGAGATGTGTCTAGTGTTGCCAGTTGTGACATGGGAGAGTGATTTCTGCTGGGAAACAATGCCATTGACAAGGGTTTGGGCAGGGGATGCACAATACTCTAGAGCTCATAAGACTTGAAACAATTAGACTTCCTCTGAATGCCATAGCCCACAAAGGAGACAGTGGAATCCAGAGAGAGAAGATATAAAAAAGGAGCATCTCAAAGACAAACATCGGAAATCAGAAGTGTTCTGAGTGACCTCATGTACCACTCCCTTTTCTTCCGAGTATCTCGCCAGCATCTTCCTTTATTTTAGTCTACAGTTTATGTGCATACTAACGTGACTATGCTTGCGGGCACAACTATGCATTGATAAAAACAGGCACATTGTTGGCATACTCCTGAACATTTATCAGAAACTCACCTATCAAGAGCTACTTCATCAAGAATATCTCACATAAATTTCTTCACTATAGTTTGGACATTCCTCTTGTAGTTCTTTTCAATTATAGTCATTGAGTCTTAAAGACTGACCATGAATAAGCTTAATGAGTACATGGCTGTATGATATTATGTGTGTTTGTGGCCTATTCTTCCATCTTCATTGAAATCTCATAAAGAATTATAATGACAACAAGAAGCGGGAAAATCACAGTAAACCATTCAAGATCCTTAGCCTAAAGCATTTTAGGTATAAGGTCTTTAGATGCGCAAGACAGCAGCAAAGAAAATGCCCTTTGTATAAACGAGGGAAGCCACAAAACATCTTTTGCAAATCAGAAAAACAATAGAATTATCCAAGGCTGTCTCCATATGTCAAATTAACAATACATCAGTGATTTCCAGAATCATAGAAAGATGTGGTGTCTGCTTTTGATGTCTATGAACTCTTGGTTTTTGGGAAGGCTGTTTGCTCCACTCAGGACTTTGAATCGCTATGGTTTTAGTGATATCGGCTCCCTTTTCTTTATCTGTTGACAATGAAAGGTTTTTCTCAGGAGATCATTGGGGTGGATACATGACCCAGGATGACCCAATCTCATAGTGTCCTGCCCAGTGTACACAGTGACCTTGGGCTTAGGCAGTTTTTTAAAGCACAAGAGCAGGCAGAGGAAAGTTCCAATCTTATTCTCCTTTAGTCTGCAGAACTGTGAGAATGTGCCTTACTGCAGAGGTCGGGTTCCTGTCCTCCCTAATTTCAGCTCTGGGGTTTTGAACCACCTACGTCTCATACATTACTCCAACCTGGTCTAACTTGAATTTCTGCTATTCTTGTGGACCAAGACCCTCATAATACCGGGGAGGAACGAAGCACTGCAAAGTTCCTGTTAGCTTTTCGTTTTTCCCTTATTCTTCCTCTTAAAGCCCTTCATCCCCTCTTTGTCACCCTTCAAGTCTAAATTCAAAGGTCACCCTTCTCTGTCAATATGTAATATATCTCATTTAATAATCTTCTTTGCCATTGCTCTCCTCAAACAGAATACTGATAGGGATTTTTGACTGCTCCATGTACTGTGTATCCCTAGAACATAGAAAAGATAATGACCGGGATATTATACTTTAATTATGTGTTATAGCTTTATTTCATTTTACGTAGAGATGCATTCCTTAAAGTAGTCCATTCTATTGTTGTGTCCTCCTTGTAAAGATGACTGCCTCCACAATGGAGGGATTCTGCTTGCCTGTGCTACACATAGATCAACATCCCCTTGTGTGGTACCTGGAACCTGGGACTAACAGAAGTGTATCTTATACCTCAGAGGGAGCAACTTGAAACCCACCCTCTCTCTTAAACATCGGATTCCCTTTTAGTCACAGGTTTTCTATAACCTCATAAATATGGCAATTATCATAAATGCCAAAGTTTCTTTTTTGGGGTTGGCAACAAGACAGCTTTGGGAAAAACAGGTCACCTATTTTTAACCGTTGCTCTGGCCTGACTCCACTTTCTGCCTACCTTGTTCTTATGTCTTTTCCCCTTATTCTTAAATTATACTATCATGCCCTTGTACACCACCTTGAATCCTTTGGGGAACAAGGTGGAGACTAAGTTAATTAATTTACAGGTTAATTTAATTCTCATAGAAACTCAGTGTGATGTGTATTAGTTCTCTAAGTACATGGGAGAGGAAACTGAGCCTTGGAGATATGGGGTCACTTGTGCAAGGTCATGCTGGGAGGGGACACTGGAGTCAGAATAAAGAGTGGGGACAGTGAGTTTGTCTCCAGAGCAGGTGCACTCCCATCCTGCCTAACATTTATGCTGTGTGGGGACAATTAGAGCTGAGCTGAGGACCCATGGAGATGACATTGGGCAAAGAGAAGTCTGGAGGTAAAGTCTAGACCTTCCTGATTTAAGTCAGTGACTCTAAAGTGCTGACTTCTGACTCATAATGTGTTCTCCACTTTACAGAAAAAGCACTGGCTTTCGCTTGGTGTTGTTGGAATTCCGCCAACACTCCAGCAATGAAACTTCGACCTGGTCTCAACTCCTGATCAGAGGTCCATAACAAGGACTGGATCTAGAGCCACCAAGTCATATTCAAAGTACAGAGGTCTCTGATCTCCAAAATATACAAAGAACTCAAGAAATTGGTCATCAAAAGAACAAATAATCCGATTAAAAAAAAAGTGTAGCACAGACCTAAACAGAGAACTCTCAACAGAGGAATCTAAAATGGCTGAAAGACACTTAAGGAAATGCTCAACATCCTTAGCCATCAGAGAAATGCAAATCAAAACAACTCTGAGATTCCATCTTACATCTGTAAGAATAGCCAAGATCAAAAACACTGATGACAACTTATGCTGGAGAGGTTGTGGGGTAAAGTAAACACTTCTGCATTGCTGGTGGGAGTGCAAGCTGGTACAGCCTCTTTGTATATCAATATGGTGATTTCTCAGAAAATTAGGAAGCAACCTTTCTCAGGACCCAACAATATCACTTTTGGGTATATTTCCAAAGGATACTCAATCATGCCACAAGGACATGTGCTTAACTATGTTCATAGTAGCATTGTTTGTCATAGCCAGAACCGGGAAATAACCTAAATACCCCTAGACTGTAGAATAGAGAAGGAAAATGTACACTTACACAATGGAGCACTAGAGAGCAGAAAAAAAAATGACATCTTGAAATTTGCAGGAAAATGAATGGAGCTAAAAAACATCATATTGAGTAAGGTAATCCAGACCCAAAAGACAGTTATATATACTCACTCATAAGTAGTTTTTAAACATAAAGCAAAGAACCCAGCCTACAAATCAGAATCCCAGAGAATCTAGAAAACACCTAAGAGAGACATACATGGATATAATCTATATGGGAAGTAGAAAAAAGACAAGATCTCCTGAGTAAATTGGGAACATGGGGACCATGGGAGAGGGCTGAAGGGGAGGGAAGCAGAGAAAAATGTAGAGCTCAATAAAATCAATTAAAGAAAAGCACAAAGTACCAGTGGTGTTAGACATGATCCTGAGCCTCAGCTGACATTCTAATTAGTCTCTGTACCAGGGACACAGAAATGCAGGCATGCCATAGACTCTCTAGGCATAACACAGAGAACAGACTTCAGACTTCGATATTTGAGTAACACCTTAGCCTGTCTGTTCTCTATGACACTAAACTACTTAATCCCTGAACTTTATCCCAGTCTATAAATCAAGAAACATAGGAAAAGTGGTCACAACACTCACTGTCACAGCACACCTTCACACCTTCATCTTTGAATGCAAAAACCATTTCACTTTTAAGATTCCCTTGGGAGCTGGCTGGTATCTTGTCAGAGCAATGATTCTTTTCAGTAGACTTCAGTTCAAGATGGCATTCAGGATGTTTTCTTTCCCTGAGAGAGCTTCTGTGAGACTAAGGTCAAGGATTAGTGTCGTCTTGTAGTCATTCATTAGTCCAGTGATTCCATAACTGTTTATGAAGGGTCTAGTTTGTGTTAGGAACCATCCCTGGCTTAAGGGATTTTTTTTTTTCTTCTGTCGAGAACAGTTCAGAATTCAAGGGAGAATAAAGTCAGATAGATACAATCTGTTTGCATGACAAAAGGAAAGAGAACCCTGGAGAAGGGGGAGGGGCACACAGCTAAATATACATAGCCCAAGGCATCATTTGCCACCACTGTTGGGTCTTCCCAGTTAGCCTGCCATCACCCTCAGACTCCAAGGAACATTTGTTGTCCATGGGTGTGGTCTTTATCAAACTTCAGCTTGAGCGTTGAGAGAAACCCTGCCTTTTCAAGGACTCCGCCATGAACTTTCCAACTTGCTTGCTATGACTTCAGGACAGAGCCTTGGAAGTCCTTGTGGGTTTAGTGCTCTGTCATTCGAAAGGTCTGTTTGTCTTTTTCTCTGCTTGCCAACAATGTAAAGCCCTCTGATATTTCCTTTTCCTAGGAGTTTGGGGGAGTCTTCTCTGAATCATTACTGTTCCACATTAACAAGTAAAGAACAGTCAGCACCTGCTCCATTCTGTGGAGGCTTCAGTACCTCAAAATACTCGTCTAGGTGCTAACGATCCTAAAGTTGCTTTAATCTGATTCCTATCTTTATTTTGGCAAGTGGAACAGATCCAGGAAAGGTCTAGCCTGTTGAACTCTCCTGCCTCCTGCCTTCTGCTCCACAAGCCTCTTTCTCTGCTACTCCAGGGCTCAGAGCTACTCTCCCCATCACTGTCTGCTCTGATCAGTGGTCCCACTTTGACCAATTCACTTTTTTTCTGGTTAATTCTTACTGAGCCTGCAGGGGAGGCATTGTCATAACTGCTTCAGGTCACATCCCTTTAGATCACAAAAGTACCTTTGAGGCCTGCTGGAATACCATGACTATAATGGAACAGCTTAAGAAAGCATTCAGGCCAGCCCAGTGATACCTCCTTGGACTAATGAATAAATGTGTTCATTCAACAGACTGCATATGGCACATCATTCGCAAAGAGCCGGCAAGGTACTTGCCCAACCTCCTGCTGGGCCTTAGAACTATGAGACTGGTTACTACTGTGTGAGTCTTTTCTCTTCTCTGCTGAAGACTGTCTAGTGGCACCAAAGTCAAGGCCAACTCCTCAGATACTTGCCTTCCTTCAATAATGCTTTTTCTGGTGTGTGTAATATCATTTTAATTCACTTCTTTACTGTTTGGTCACTATATATGCTTAGAATTGAACGTTCATGAAGAAGCTAAAAGAATCATATAAATTCATGTCTAGACATCAGGGTTTTTTTGTTTGCTTAGTTGTGTGTGTGTGTGTGTGTGTGTGTGTATGCATGTGTGCGCAGATCAGCTGTGTACATGTGTGAAGTTGCATGTGTACATATTTGTTTGTACATGTAGAGGCCAGCGGACAACCTTCATTGTCCTCGGATGCCACCCATCTTGTTTAACAAGACAGGGCCTCTCAGTGACCTGTAACCCACCATGAGGCTGGGTTGGCTGTGTATTTAGCGGAGATCCTTCTGGATCTGCCTGCTCCACACTAGGATTAGGAGCAGGTGTTACATATGTGTTCAGACACACAGGTGCTGTGGTTGAATGTGGAGGCTAGATGCCGACCTCAGGATATCTCCTTCAGTTGTTTCTCTGTCTTATTTGAGACAGTCTTTCTCTATATCTGGAGCTCACCATGTTGACCAGACTGTCTGGCCAACAAGTCCCCAGGATCTACTTCTCTCTGCTCTCTAGTGCTAAAGTTAGAGATGCACTGTTCCATGCCTAGCTTTATTGTTATTATTATTATTATTATTATTATTTTTTGATTTTTCGAGACAGGGTTTCTCCGTAGCTTTTGGTTCCTGTCCTGGAACTAGCTCTTGTAGACCAGGCTGGCCTCGAACTCACAGAGATCCGCCTGCCTCTGCCTCCCGAGTGCTGGGATTAAAGGCGTGCGCCACCACCGCCCGGCTATTATTATTATTATTATTAATTAGGATTAGCGTTAGTACTGGCGCTGGGGTTCCAAGGTCAGGTACTCTTGATTTCAAGACAAGCACTCTACAGATTGAGCTATCTCAGCTGCTGCAAAGAATTCTTTGACTTTTCAAAACACTTATTCTGTGAGAATTTCATACAGTGTATTTTATTATATTCTTTCCTATGCTCCAACTTTTCCCTGGTCTTCCCTCTTCTCCCTTTTCCACCAACCTTATATTTTTTCTGTCTCTTAAGAAACAAAACCAAAGCCATCAAAAGAGTAAAGTCAGATTTGTTTTCCAGGTACTGTTAAGAATAGGGTAGAGGCACACATAAACTCACAGGGACTACGAGAGCAACAGTATGCACTAGAGAGTCAGTGCAGACAACCTCAAGCCAGAGAATAATCCCAGCCTAGAGAAGAGAAGGGGAAATGGTTTAGAGCCACCAATGGTATGATGAAACACACTGTGACCAAAGCAACTTGTGAAGGAAGGGGATGTGGGCTTAAACTCCCAAACCATCGTTTATCATAGAACGAAGTCAGGACAGAAACTGGACAGCGCAGGAGCCTGGAGGCAGGAGCTGATGCAGATGCTATGCAGGGGTGCTGCTTACTGGCTTGCTTCCCATGGCTTCCTCAGCCTGCTTGGTTACAGAAACAGGACGGCCAACCCACAAAGGGCTGGGCTCTCCCACATCAATCACCAATTAAGAGAAAGCCTTACAGGCTTGCCTGAAGACTGATCTTAGAGAGGCACTTTTTTTTATATATTTAAATTGAGACTCTCTACTCTCCCATGACTCTAGCTTGTCTCAAGACGACACAAAACCCGCCAGTCCAGAAGTGAACACAAAGTCACACCCTAGCAGAGAGGCTCTTTACAAACGATAGCCGTTGGAAGAGGGAAAATTAGTTTATTCTCAATGGGGTGACACTGGGTACATCAACCAGACTAGGGCAGGCCATTCTGTCTCCTTTTAAAGCCACCATGCTATTTCAAATCAAAGGAGGGGACCTGGAAAAAGAGCAGCTTCTTTTGCCATATCATCTCTCTCAATTTCAGGTCCTTTATCTTTTTAATGCTATATAGTTTGTAATTAGAATATATCATTCCTGCCCCCTTCCTCCCTCCAGTTTCTCAGTATGCCCATCATCGCCCCTCTCAAAAAGAGAGCTTCTTTTTATTATTACTGATTACACACACACACACACACACACACACCACACTCACACACACACATAGGTGTGTATATATACACACACGCTATTGTAAAAATAAAACTTCCTGAGGCTATATTTGCTGTGCGTGTGTATATGATTTCAGGCTCACTCTCTTATCCTGGATAACCGGTGGGGAAGCTTGTCCCCAGGAGAGGCTAATTCTCCCTTTCTCAGCATCTTTAGTTGTCTGCAGTTCTTCCTGGGAAGCCTTGAGACGCCCCCCCCCCCCCAATGCATTAGCATGTGTATTGATATTGCCATTCTTCAGGTTCCATTTATGAGCTCCTTCTAGGAGATACAGGCTCACAGCAGACTTCCTGGTCTTCTGTATCCTAACATCTTATGTGTGGCTTCTCCTGTGACATACCCTGAGCCTTAGCAACAGGAGTTGTGTTAAAGTTGTAAGCCCTTAGGGCTGAGTTCTTCACCATCCGTTCATCTCCTTGTTTTTAAAAATATGGAGGATTGTACCTTCCTTGCTTGCTATGTAGCAAAACACAAACCCACAAGGGATAAATATCTTTTAATTTTTAAAATTACTGTGTCCTACTAATTTTAAGTGAGTGCTGATTTGCCATACTTTGAGTGGTAAAGAGAGGCCGAGTCTAATATTTTAAACCGAACATTGAGCTTCAAAATGCTGCCAGTTGGCACTTTGATAATAAATTAGGGCCCCGAATGAAAGATAAATGGAAAACATTTACAAGCTACATGATCTGGAAAATGGGAAGAGAGCCGATTCTCACAAAGAACAGGAAAAACAACCGGCTGCATAATTAGAAGGCAGAAGCGATGCCTTCACAGCCTCAGCACCCACTGCCAGAGTGGGCTTGCGGCTGGGCTCGCGGGAGGCTCCTGGCTCTGAAATAGTCCCCATGGACAGACGTGCAGGGGAAGGGTCAGCCTTCAAGAAAGCAGCAGAGCTACTGCATAGAAACGATGAAAACAATAACAAAACTATCCACTGATCTGCACTGCAGATTCAGAAGCATACAGACCAGATGTAGGATCAGACCAAGGATGGCAAAATGGACTTTCTAGGCATTTTTTTTTTTTAAAGAGGCCAATGCTACAGTCGTGATCAACAAAGCAGATCCTACAAGAAATCCAGGGTACGGCTCCCATTGGGCATAGTAGCAGACACCTTCCCGGCTTTCTTGATGGCTGTTTCTCCTGAGATGCCTTCCTTGAGCCACCCAGCTAATAGTCAGGGGACCCAGACTTAATATTAGCTGAGTAACTGACAAAGAATGTATGAGGTCAGGCAGATTTGTTACAGATGGCTCCTGATCTGACGTGATGGCTCCTGATAAAACCGTGGTGGCATGAAGGTGTCGCACGGTGAGCAAGATCACACGCCAGGTTTTGAATTTTTATCTTTTCTGGGGTAGAGGCTTGATTCACCTTTTGCTATATGTCTGTGTCACATAGAACTCCTGGGTGCCACCAGGTGATCCAGGGATGAACCCCAAAGAAGGGAAAATAAGTGGGGACATAAGAGAAGATACAGAAGTCATTTGAAGACATTCAATAAAACCTGGTACTTGACAAAGGAAAGTAAGTGATGCTTAACTAGCAATCAGAGGATCATTGTAGAAAGAATGCCATACATGTGCACACACACATACAGAATCTCTCATACACCATCCTGCGTGTATACTCATAAATAGACAGAGAAAAAAATAGAAAAGAAAAACAAGTAGGCAAAGACAACAGCCTGCTTTCATTTATGCCTTCAGGCATCTCCTAACCTTCCCAAGACTAACTCTTGAATAAAATGGGAAGCTAATGTATACTTAGTTCATAAGATCTTGTGAGGACCAAGTACAATGGCCATGTAAGGCATTTGGAATACCGACAAATCCTGTTGATGAGTCTCAGTCCTGACTTTGAAATAAACTAAGTGGTGTTCATGGCACTATACAGGTAAATAGTTGCTCGCCTCAGAGAAAAACCCCAGGAGTAAATAGTACTACAGGAGAGTAAGCGATTTGCTTAGAACCTGGATGAAAAAAAAAATGTTCAATAGAGCAAAGATTCTATCTCTGTCTTTTCTGGTTTCCAAGGCCTGTGCACCGATGTCTCCCAGATCAATCGCCAAGTACAAATCCCGTTTATCCCCCTGCACAGCATGTCACTTCCCCTAAAACAGAATTTGTGCACAGTCAAGGAGTGTAGCCTTTTGTAGAAGCTCACACTGTTGTTTTTTTTTAAAGCTGACACAGGATAGCAAATGAAAACTTATGACAACCAGGCTCATTAAATTGGAGACACGCTACAGACATCTCATCAACACAGCCATTGTCATGGTTAGGTGTTTGATTGTCTTTTTGATTTGCTGTGCTTCAAATTCTATGCCTGTGCTTCTCAAATGTTAAGGGGACTGAGAATCACCTGCAAGTCTTGGCCCTCTGCTCCTCACCGATAGCTGTTTGTGGGGATAGCCTGGGAACCTGCACTTATAATCAGCTTGCAGGCAATACCAAGATTCTCTTTGGGCAAATATTAATCTGAGTAGCAAGATTGTAGAGGATTACTCCTTTGATTCATTGCTGTTACAAGAAACTCACAAGATCATTGAAGCCCACTGTGATGAGAAGAAACAGGGGCAAAAATGCAGTTTTATATGTCATATTTCAGCATAGAGTGATTGAGGGACAGAACGGAAACCCAAGGCTCTATCCATCTGAGACTAGTGTCCTCCACAACCCCCTCAGCTACACTGTAGAGGACACAGCACCTGTCATGATTTAAAATATTTGCATCTGCTTCAGAACCTACAGAGTTTATTTTGGCCAAGTGTGTACAAGTATTAAAAAGTTAACTGGTTATCCAAATATGTATTATTGCCTCATATAAAACCAACTTAATACTCAGGCAGACAAATAAAAAAAGCATTCCATTATGAAGGTAGTCAAAACTGACACAGGTATATTTTGTTTACTTTTTTCTAGAAACAAAATTCCTATGCCAGTATACATGTACTTATGTTTTTGTGTGTGTGTGTGTATGTGTAGTAATAGGGGAGGCGAGGCTGCGTCCCCAGCACCCCGGCTGCCTGGCTAGCTTATGCCCCGAAATAACAACACACAAACTGTATTCATTTAAACACTGCTTGGCCCTTTAGCTCTAGCCCTTACTGGCTAATTCTGATATCCCGATCAACCCATCTCTAATAATCTGTGAGGACCGGTCTTACCGGGAAGATTCTAGCCTAGTCCATCCTGGGTCGGAGTTTCATGGCATGTGTCTGCCTGGGAGCTGGGAGCTGGGAGCATGGCGTCTCTCTCTGCTGCGTCTGCTCCCGAGAGGAGAGCTGTGGAGTCTGAGCTCACTTCCTCTTCCTCCTAGCATTCTGTTCTGTTTACTCCTCCCACCTATCTTCTAACCAATGAGGGCCAAGCAGTTTCTTTTTATTTAACCAATGATCTTCCTCCATCATTTCCCCTTTTTCGATTTAAACAAACAAAAAAAAAAAACAGGGAATGATGGGATAGATTTATAATTGTGAGTTATTGCTTTTAGACAAATATATTGGTATCGATTCTTGTATATTGATACAAAGCTATATATATATATATAATTACAATCTGTCTGCATTCGTTTACACCGTTACATGTATGTGTGTGTGTGTGTGTGTGTGTGTGTGTGGTTAGAGATTAAAATCACAGCCTAACTTATGGTAGGCATATATCCACTGACATATACCCCTGGCCCACATTTTATATGTTGACATAAAGCCATATTGCCCACCAGATAAACAGTACCACTTAAAAGCAGGACTTTAAAAGCAAGGTTTAAAGTATTAAACTCTTGGCACCCTGCCCCTTTTCAGTTTTGACTACCTTCATAATGGAAGGCTTTTTTTTTTTTTTATTTGTCTGCCTAAGACAAAGTCAAGAGTTACAAATTGTTTCGGTCTTTCTTTCTACAAGGCGCACCATGAACACGCACCGTGGAGTTGCCAGCTTCATCATGACCACAGCAGATATCATCGTTTTTACACAACCTTTCTCCTCATTTGAGACAGTGGAAAACTGACCTTTGCTACTGTATGAGCTTCTTTGGGCTTCCGTCTTAGGGCTTCAGGTGCGAGTTCCAGTCAATCCTTCCCTTCTGTATCAATGACCAGATTGGAAGAGTTGGTGCCTTGCAGGCCTCCCAGACCGACATACAAGAATGTTGTCTTACTCTTGCTATTTCTGTGTCTCACTCACGGAATGGATATTTTTCCTGACTGTCATGGGGCGGATAGCCATAGGTTGCCCACACTAATGTCAAGTTCACCACCACGCTCCATGTGCACCAGATACTAAATTTATTCTTGTTATCCTGATTGCTTGTGTAAGGTGAGCAGTGGCATTGCCTGGAGAGAAGCAAATAAATAATTTCTGCTAGCTTTGATAAGAATTTATCACTCAGATCAATTGGGTAACGAGTGTTTTCTCTAGTTCATTGACATATATTCTGATTTGAGCATGACTAATGCCACACAGCCATCCAATGTACAATTTTCAGGAGAGGCTTTGCTGTCTCCATTTCTTCCTCCATCAAACGTGAGAACAAACATCCTTGTAAGCCTTTTTGTGAGGATTTGGAGTACATTCATAATTAAATTAAGAAAATTTAATCCTATTGGAAGTTAATGTAAGAAATAGGGTCGGGTGGGGGGGCCTCCTTTGTTCAAAAATAGGCACTATGAATTGATTGACAGAAGGCTTCGCGGCTTTAGAGAAGTGAGCGACAGGACTCCTTGTGTGCTAGGAAAACCCCCGTTGCTGGAGGAGGGGAAAGTCCCTTGGTTGAGGAGGGTAAAGAACACAAAAATGTTACAGACCCTGTGACATCCCAAAACTCTTCTAAAAGTTTGTAGGCTGGTAGCACACAAAGAATAAGTCAGTCTACTGTGAAGGACTCACCTGGATGTGGAACCAGATAAAGACGGCCTTCAAGACAAACAGAATTCTCCCAGCTTTTTGATAAGTATGACAGAGAAGGCCAACACAGATCAGAGAGATCTGAAGGCCTTGGTTATCCTAAATCCATAGAATCCGGGACAATAAAGTGCTTCAGAATCGTGCTGTTGCAAAAACCAACAGCCGAGCTGACTACACAAGAACACATTACCCAGTAACCTCTGCAGCCTTGTTTGTGGCAGCACAGGCCCTGTCTGGTTTGACATGTGAGTCCCTAGTGTCACATAAATTACCCCATCCCATCCTGTTTAATATTTTGCAGCATTCTTGGGAGTATTAGGGACAAATACTTTTCTGAACCAAGTGCTTCCCTTTTTATTTCAGTTGCATTCTATTGCACATGAAGTTTTTAATCGTTATCCAGGTGAAGATACCAGTCTTGTTTCCCTTTGTGACTTTTGTTCTGCTGTATCAAGTCTTAGGAAGTCCTTGCTTCTCTGAAAACGTGAAAAGTGGCCTTGCGGTGGTGGCGCACGCCTTTAATCCCAGCACTCGGGAGGCAGAGGCAGGCGGATCTCTCCGAGTTCCAGGCTAGCCTGGTCTACAAGAGCTAGTTCCAGGATAGTAACCAAAAGCTACAGAGAAACCCAGTCTCGAAAATTAAAAAAAAAAAAAAACGTTGAAAAGTTTTGTCTCCACTAGTTAGCCTTTCGTGGTTTTATTTTTTAATCATTATTGATGATGTTATTTATTTATTTACCTATTGATTTTTAAAACAGAGACTCAGCTTTGTAGCACAGAGGGTTCAAGAGCTTAGTGTTATCAGCGTACTTGAGTTTCCTAAATGCTGGGATTACAGGCATGAGCCATGCACAATTCCCTTAGTTATTTTTATAAAAATATCAATCTCTATTTGGTTGCTTCAACTACAGAGCCCTTG
This sequence comes from Microtus oregoni, assembly GCF_018167655.1. Classification (NCBI taxonomy): domain Eukaryota; kingdom Metazoa; phylum Chordata; class Mammalia; order Rodentia; family Cricetidae; genus Microtus; species Microtus oregoni. Next base: position 4,498,942 of record NW_024543059.1, read on the forward strand.
TTAACTTTAAGATACTGAACCTTGGGTAGTCCTGTCTGATGGTGGAGGGAGTATTTCCTGCAACTGTCCTTTATGCCCCCCAAATTGGATAGTCAAGATGGCCTGGGTGCTGACACACAGACAGCCTGCTCATTTCTCCCCAGTTTCTGAGGTACACATAGGAAGTCACCCAGGAGGTGAGACTGAGCAACATACTCTGCCGAGTTGAACGTGAGAGAATGCAAATGTGCTTCTTGGTGCTGTTTTCACGGAGGAGTTTATGTGCCTGCTAAGAACTAAATGGCTATGTGATAAATTGACCATGAGATAAAGCAATTTCCAAGGGAATTGCGAGAGGAGGAACAAAAATGATTAAGAAAATGGGACTAACTGGGTGAGACAAAATTAGAGGAGTTAACTGTGTGTAGCTGAACTTGGCGGAGGCAGAAGAATCCGAACATGGACGTATACCCAGGGACATTCAGATGAAGGTTAATTTCAAGGCGTGGGAGGTTAAACTTGTTTTGTGTGATCCAGCAATTACTCAACATAAAGAACAGAAAAGACAAGAAGACCAATTGCTGAGTAGATGCAGTGCACAGCCCCTTCATGTTTACTGTGGGCACAGCATCCAGTGGAAGAGATGCTGAGGATGGAGCAGATGCCGCAGTAATCACTGCCTTTGTGGGTGGCCTTTTGAATGAGCTATGTGACTTCTAAGAAGGCTCTGTTCTCTTACATGGGGGTCTCTTTTCCCACCATGCACCCACTGATTGCTGCCTTTGGTTATGCTCTTCCTTCAGTTTGCTTATCACAGTTCACTCGGCATTTGTGTATTTGTGTGTATGTGTAGGGGAGGTTCCATTATAGGGTAGGATTCCTGTCCCTGAGAACGATATCCATGAGTATCATCATCATCATCATCATCATCATCATCATCATCATCATCATCATCAACACCACCACGCCAGGGCATCACCTAATCCCTACACCTCATTTGTTTCCCATAATTCCACATGGAGATTTTCTTTCTATTCCCTCCATTTCTCTTCATTTGTCTAAATTCTTATTTTCCTTCTCCCAGCCTCAGTTTTAAGGTGACTTCCAGAAGGTGAATTTTGTCTTCCAAACTATTTTATACTCTAAAGTAGCCTCAGCTAGTTTCATTTGATGGGTCCCAGCCCCTTTCTCAGGCTGAGAACTCCAAAGGAAGAGATCTGCTCATTTAATGTTCCCAGCATGCAGTAGAGGCCGAATACTGATTTGTTCAATGAATGTGGATGAGCAAACAGGAGAAAAATCAGTGGGATCTCCTTGGTTACATCTGGTTCTGTGGTGGTTTGAAAGAAAATGGCTCCCAAAGGGAGTGGCACTCTTAGGATTTGTGGCCTTCTTGAAGTAGGGATGGCCTTGTTGGTGGAAGTGTGTCACTGTGGGGGTGGGATTAGTGGTCTCATATCTGCTCAAGCCAAGCTCAGTGTCTCAGACTATTTCCTGTTGCCTGCAGGATGAAGATGTAACTCCTTCTCCCCTCTCAGTTCCTTTTCCAGCATGGTATTTGCCTGCACGCCACCATGTCCCACAATGGTGAAAATGGACTGGACTCCTAAAACTGTAAGCCACTCAAATAAATATTTCCCTTTATGAGAGCTGCCGTAGTCATGGTGTCTCTTTGCAACAATAGGACTCCTAAGTGAGAAGGGCTCCTACAAACTTAAAGAACATGATCCCATCAACACCTGCCCAGAAGCCTGTCCCACAATAAACCCTGGGAGACAAAAGCAAAACCTGCAAGTCAAACAAAAGGCAGGAAAGTAGGCTGGGGACTTGGTGAGAGGAGGCAGGAGGTGGGAGCTATAGGAGAAGGATGAAAGAAGACTAAGAGATGGGTGGGGCAAGAACATGGTACTACGTGTATGTTGAAGCTGTCAAAGAATAAATTAGTCAATAAGCAAATAAAACTAAACCACACACAGTAGTAGAGACCAAGAGAAATGTATCCAGCGAGTAATGAGTGCCCGAGGTTGCCTGGATCTTTTATCTCCAAACTCTGCCACATTTGGGGAAATTGATGAGTAAAGGTCCCTTAACACGAGGCTGACAGGCTACAGAGATTTGCATAATTATTTCAAATATCTAAAGGACACTGTTGAATAAATAAATGATCATCTCTTCTGAAGCATTTAATCTGCTTACCCAAATTAACATTTCCCCAGCATTTTTAAAAACAAAAATAAGACCTAAAAGAAAATTAAAATAAGTTTAGAGAAAAATGAAAAGTAGACTAGAGGGAATATGAAATTAATCTTGACACCGAGGAACAACCTGGGGAGGGACAAATTGGCAACCATTTTTCTGAGGGAATAGATTTGAATGGTCAACACGAGACACAGTTGAATTTCATCAAAATGCAGATCCAGAAGCTGAGTGGGGTAGAACACACCGTTTAAACCCATCGACCTGGAGGGAGGCAAAGGCATCTGGACCTCTGTTAGTTCAGTCCAGTTTGGGCTGCATAGTGAATCCCAGGGCTGCCAGAACTTGTCTCAGAAAAGCAAACAAGCAAACCAGGTACATTCAGAAGAAAAAGATCTTTTAGAGTCCAGCTGCAATTGTCTTGGTCATATCAAGAGCCCCAGGAACAGCCTGAGAATGGTTAAGGATCAGTAGGTAATTCCATAGCAAGATGCTGCACATCACAGGCTCACAGTTGTGAGCTGGTACCAAACCGAGCCTGAATCTCATCCAACAGTTCTGCATAGGTAGGAAGTAGTGATTCTCTGACCTTCTGTCTGAGACTTCAGTGAAACTTTCAAGGACCAATTTCAACAAACCCTTTCTCTAATGGCAGAGGAACAGCTATTCCTCAAAATGGAACAGGTTCTCACCACCTCCCGCCATTTTAATTCCCAAGCCTTAGACCAGCTCCTTTCCCTAAGAGTTTACAGATTCATCTCTACCCTAATGTAGAGAATGCCACGTGTAAAACGATGCAGGAACTGTGAGCCTTAAGCTTGCTGGTGAGTCACCATGGAAAGAAAGCTCTGGGCACACGTGTGAGGGCATGGTCAGGTGCTAGCTCAGATTAATTAGGGTAGGAAGACCCATCATAAATGTGGGCGGTGTCTTTCTGTGGACTGGAATCTTGGACTGGATGGAAAGAGGGGAATATCCACTGGCCTGCAGTGTACATCTCTTCCCTTGCTGTGAATGCCACGGGAGCAGCTGCCTTAAGCTTCCTGCCATCTTGACTTCCCCATCACCATGAACTTGAATTGTGGATCAACACCAGGTGTAATACCCAACATGGCAGTAGATTTTACCTGTTTGTCAACAATGGTCTCTGACTTAGGCTATGAGTATGTTTTTCTTTCCCTTCCTAGTAGACTACTGTACAGAAAGCATAATGGTGAACCGATGCACAGTGAGTTCAGCTGGATTTCCAAATCAATGGAGCTTGGGACATTGGAAAGATGCTACCAGATTTTACTTGTCAATTCTCTTACTCATTTCAATAAACAGCTGAGGTCAAATAAACACCAAACTGTCTAAGACAGAAGGAGAGGGCTCTGGAAAGGGGAAGCATCTGTGTGTGCCACGATGAGCATTGCTATTAGGGTGGATAGTGAAATGTATTCTGATTGTTTTGGTAGCTAATAAAATACACAGCAGGTTATGTAATCCCTTACGATCTAGTAAAATACAGAAGGCCTTCCCTCACATTAAAGTTTAGTGGAAACTTATCATATAAAATGCACACAGTGAATTCAGAAGTTAGTACAATGCATGAGGTTTTCAATATGCACTATTGCAAATAAATAAATGATCTTTATTTTGATCTTTGCCTGATAATTGTTAAAGATCAATCATTTACTTAGAATTAAGACCACATGAGATAAAGACACACGATTTGATAATAATGGGATACTTAGACGTATTTCCATAGACTCCCTCCTCTCTCTCTCTTCCTTTTGTTTTTTCCCCCCATGTTCTATTGTCTTTATTCTTTTCATTGGGGTTTTTGACACGGATAATTAGGGAGTAATGCAATATTGGTATGTTTATTCGTCGGTCTACTGACTGACCTATGAAGCTCATCCAGTAAGCTACCTTCCATTCTCATAACTCTATGCTCATTTGATTTACATTTATTGGTAACAATTAGACACAGTAATATCTAGTCCATTGTTTATAGTTTACAGAATACCCCACTATCCATTATTGCATATGATCCTTACAAGAACACTAAATAACTGCTATTACTTGGCCCATTTTTCATAAGAAACACTGACAGAATGTAAAATGAGGAATAGATAGGGGAGTCCAGTCTGCATGCATAATGTACACACTGACCAGAAGGGCCTGAAGATGGCCCCGAGGGTACTTCCCATCCCTTCCCAGAATAATCCATTTTGAAATCCTAGCGCCATCTAGTGGTGATTTCAAACACGGCCACGGGGACCTTCCAAGATGGCCCTTGGATAGCGCACTCAACATCTTGCTGTGTCCCGACAGGCGTTGTTAGAGTTTAGAGTATTTCCTGCTGGTTGACAGAGCCTGACCTTTCACAATGGAGAATGCACTGCATCTACCCAGTCAGAGCTATTGATCCTGATAAATCATTTGACCCCAACGAGTGCTTCTCTAGCAATTTAATGCTTAAGGAAGTCGGCAATGTAACCTGAAGAGGTCAAGTGTGCTTAGGAAGGACCTGACACAATATGAGTAGGAGGACATCACGTATGTACATGTGCCATTAAATAAAGAGGCATGCCATTCTATAAATTTTTCAAGCAAAAGGGCACAGGCGTACACACATAAGATAGGCAATGGCTGCCGTGGCTGCTCACATTAATGGCTGGAAGGAGGCTATTCCTGTGCCTTTGGCCAGGGTTGGCTATGCACTGTTCACAGGAGACATAAGGTTTTTCATGTTTAGTTAATGTCTTCCATTTTCTTGAGCTCATACTACACACACACTCCTGTGAAGTCAATGCTGACACCACCTTCCTTTAAGTTTAATGAACCTTATCATCGTCATTTGGATATGGAATGTTGCCCAGGGATTTGTGGGTTAAAGGCTTGCTCCACATCCCTATGCTATTGGGAGATGGTAGAACTTTTAAGATGTGGGGTCTTTTTGAGGGTCTTCCAGGTATCAGAGCAAGCCTTTCAAGGGACCAGGAAAGCCCCGGGTCTCCTATTCTTATTTGGTATTGACTAAGACAGGAATGGCGTCTTTTACCACACGCTTCTACCATAAGATGTCATTTCAGGCCCAAGGGAACAGGAAGAATGGGAAACCTGCAAACCTACTAGCCCAAGGAGCCTTCTATCTTCAGAAGCTGAATTAACACAGCTAATTTTCACAGTAGCAAAGCTGACAAACACAATACCCTTTAAACTTCACTATGAACTATTGTCATTGTTTTTATTCAGATTCTACTCTATTTCTTACAACTAAAAAGTATTTACTTTCTTCTTATACATATGGGATTTTGCCTACATGTATTTCTACACACCATGTGAGTGCCTTGTGCCCACGGAGGCTGGAAGAGGGTGTTGGATTCCCTAAAGCTGGGGCTATAGATGGTTGTGGGGTTGCCATGTGTGTTCAGGGAATCAAACCTGAGTGATCTGTGGGCCACTAAGGCTCTTCACCACTGAGCCATCTCTCCAACCCCATCTCCTGTCACCTTCTGTCATCTCTTAGGGACACCTCTTACCACCTTTCTTGGAGCATATCTTTTCAGATCTACTTATATATTAGCTTGGTATACATTCTGTATCCTCTATGAATTAAAATGCCTTTGGCTATCTTATGTCCAGCATGGTTACTTTTGGAAAGAGAAGTCCCATGTCTGACCTAGCACCTGCTAATATGACCTTGGTGGTTCCTGGTTATATGATACCAGTTCCAGTTATCAAATATCACAGTACAAAGCTCAAGAACATGTTTAAAGTAGAGTTGTAACCAAAGGTAACAGAGAAAAACTGGTTTCAATGTGGGGGATACTACCTACTGCATCCTGAAATCCTGCTGTCCCTAATACAGCTTAACATTTGATGGCCCACACTTAACTTGAAAGGAGGTGGCTTCAGAGCAGAATCTTTCCTGCCATCGTGTTATGTGACACTGAATTTGCAGTGGGATTTGGAACCTGATGCCTTGCCTTCCCCTGGTTTTCCTTATCCTTTTATCTATAGGATGGCATGTTCCAAAGAAAGGTGATTTGGTCTGCAGGAACAGGCCCAACACTGGGCAGTTCCAGTTAACTGGTGGAAAGACTCCATCCTGCTCATTCCATCAATCGCTAGTTTCTAGGTTATAGAAATGTGCACTAGGGAAATGGACAGAGAATGTAAAACAGAGAAGCATGCACAGCCCACAGCTGTGATGCTGCAGCTCTCGGGAGGGCCAGCTGAAAGTCAGCATGAAGGATCCTCCTGGAACCGATGGGGTAACCTTCTTTAAGCTGATCCTTTACTGAGTTGACTTCAGGAGTTAAGATGCATCCCCCTGTGAGAGATCATGGCAATTATTCAAATCACTCCTTTTTTTTTTATAAAGAACTCAACTTGAGGTTTGTCAGGAATTTATGGTAGTCCACTTGTGCTAATTTTAGTTCACTTCTGGTCAGAGGAAAACCCTGCCGTCACGAGTTGACAGACCAAGCCAGCATCCTGCATGATTGATGGCCAGTCCCACAGAGGTCCTGGTTCCTCTCAGTCCCTCAGTTGGAGACAGCATGCTGACCTCATTTGTCTCTGCTGTTTCAACCAGGTTTCTGTCCCTGGGAAGTCCTGGTGGGCTAGGCATGCCTCTCCCCAAGGGTTGAGTTTTCAAAGGATTATTATTAAATAGAATTAATCCATCCAAGCCTATCAAGGAGATCCATGAAAGAACACTTGGGGCTAGGATGAGGAGAATCGTGTATCCAACCCTCTAGACCCACACAGAAACACATATACACATGCACACACGCACACACACACACACATGCACGCACAAACACAAATTCATAACAAAAACATAGCCGAATGACTAGGTCTCAACGAGACTGTGTTAAAAACAGAGACTATAGGGAGAAGTTAGACAAAATATTTTCTTCCTAGATGGACACATCCCAGAGAGGGATGAAGAAATCTTTAGCCGGGGCGGTACAGAAGGTTGGGGAAAATTGCCTAGTATGGGCTTGAGAGGAGATCTCCAGAAAGGGATGGAATAAGTGGGATGCAGGAAACCCACAGATAGTTCTTTTCCGTCACCCACATCCACTTTGCCTTCCCAACCTGTCTCCTGGCATCAACTCTCTGTGCCACCCTCTCTCCTAACATTAATTATGTGTCCATGTGTACACATGTATTTTATTGACAGATTTAATCGATGAGGTAACTAAGCCTCAATGACCTTCGGTGACTTGCTTATAACAATATTGAGGCCAGGGCTTGAGGCCGGAGCATCTGATAGTAAATAAAGTTGTCTCCAGCCAAACCGTCTGTCGACTATGGGTTTGTTTACATTTCATTTTCTTTTCGGAAACGATTGTCTGACCCTCTGAGATCTGAAGGTCAATACTGCTAACTGCACAGAGGAAAGCAGCTCCATCCTGGACATGTCACCGCGGTGCGCGTGCAGATTCCACGAGCCCTGTGTGGCTTGAAAATAAATCACCCCCAAATCAACCCAACCTATTCGGCTTGGTGTTTTTCTGCTGGTGAAATGGAAGTTTCAGGAATGCTCCACTGCCCAAAGTGCTCAGCTAGAGACTTCCAGGCCCTCAGAGGTATGCCACCTCTTCTATCCTGTATAGCCACCCGGCTGTTGTTCCTGTCTCTTCCTTCTCCAGATGATCAGCCATTGTTCTACAACCACAGTCCTTTCCATATCAGCTTCTACCCTAGGAGATTTTCTACATCCTTCTAGATCTTCTAGTTTAGACAATATTTGCTATGTTCATTTTGCATGCTTATTGGGTAGGACTGTGTTGACACACGGGGGTGCTGGTATATACATCACAATATGAATGCAAACTTAATATTTCTAATTCTGCCAATAGCAGCACGTTTTAATCTAAGCGGGCACTTTGTGTTCCAGGACTTAATCTTCTTGCTGTGTGACAGAAGGCTGTGCAGTTCATATCTCTTTGTGGTCCCCTGGCTTGGCTTTGCCATCATTTTGTTTTCAACCTCGAAGCATCTCTTTCCCATTCCCTCCTCCAACCCTGAGATGTACCAATTCTGTTAAATGTTAAACTACCGATAGTTGTCCTGTGGCTTTCAGAGCTGAACAGGTATGTTGGAGGGAGATGTCAGTGCACTTAAGAGACAAAGGCAGGCTTCCTCTCCTTCCCAGGCCAGGCCTCTGAATGGTGCACTCCCAGAAAAGAAGCAGGTCAGGAAATTCGGACACTCCCAGACCTTTCTTTCTATCTCGCTGCTGATTGATTAGCCTAGCGTCAGCCCTCACGGCCTCATGCTCTGAGGATAAGATCATGAGCTTCAGCTGGCAGTGGTACTGCACACCTTTAATCCCAGCACTTAAGAGGCAGAGGCAGGTGGATCTCTGTGAGTTCAAGGACAGCCTGGTCTACAAGAGCTAGTTCCAGGACAGGCTCCAAAGCTACAGAGAAACCCTGTCTTGAAAAACAAACAAACAAACAAACAAAAAGATCATGAGCTTCACAACTGTGAGGACCTTGGAGTGATTCTGGTATGACCACATCTAACCTCAGTGCCTTAATAAAAAGAAAAGTTAAAGGCAAAAATACAGGTGCATGTCACATACATACATATGGACATGCTTTTAACTATATGCATGTTTCCAAGATGCTCAGAAAAGGTTCTCTATTCCTCCCCTATGTTTCAAAATTCTAATATATATATATATATATATATATATATATATATATATATATACAAACATATATATATGCACGTGTGTGTTGTATAAAGGACTTGGCAAAGGTGCAGTACTTGTGAAACTCTATCCTTTAGCTGAACAAACTTGGCAGAACACTCCAGATATGTCAGAAATAATGTATAAGATTGATAACATGTGCATTGTTGCAATTAAATGCAGTCACAGGGGGTAAATGGAATTTCGAGGCGAGTCTGTGAGAAACAGACACAGTGTTCAGAGAGCGAATGGGGTTCAAAAAATGACAAAACATCAAAGCAGAGGTGGCCATTATTGGATTGATAAGATTCTTTCATGTGTTTGGGTTTTCTAGTAAACACTTGAAACACTTGATAGATAGCACAGGCTGGCCTAGAACTCTCGATGTAGCCTTCTGGCCCTGAAACTGTGACCTTCCTATGTCAGTCTCTTGAGTACTAGGGATACAGCCATGCAGATCCTTGGATGTTCTACCCTTTCTCACTTTGTGGTCCAAACTGACCTCGAGCTTCTGGACTCAGCCATCCTCCTGTGCCCCCCTCCTGGGTAGCTTGTGCCCCCCTCCTGGGTAGTCTGTGCCCCCCTCCTGGGTAGCTGGTCCACTAGGGCCATGGCATGGCGCTTGACGACTCCCATAGTGATTTTGCTGTACCTTCCATTCGTTGCCTCCTAACCACAATCCCATGTACCTTGCTCGACACTCGTAATGCTTGACTGTGAATACATGTTCAGCTGTTATTGCTGGGGAGTGAGCAAGAGCCAGAAGATTTTTGCCTTCAAGACCCACATTGCTGGATACGAGATGAGGAACCAATGTGAACAAACACAAATGGGGAGAGAGACAGAGAGAGACAGGACCATTCTCACCAAACCAACAATGGAACTCATTAAAATACAGACAGCTCCAAGGGCAGCTTCCCTCTACAAGTCTGTGGTCTGGCATCCTTTCTCCTCCTTCCCCACCCAGCCATGGGAGAGAGCTTGCTCAGTCTACATTGCTGTCCACAAGTTAATGATCCTCCTCAGGATTCAGCCTCTCTTCTCCCAGTGCCCCCGTGACCTCATCACCTTCTCCTCTGTTCTCCTGGCCACACTTTATATAACAAGATTACAGAGCTGGTGACTCCTTCATTCCCCAACACAGAGGTTAGTCTTCTAATTGCAGCCAGCGCTTTCAAGTTCTTGCTTACTTTTAATTACCAATGCCGGAAGCTGCCTGGCCTGTCACATGATGAGTTTCGGTTCTGAAGAAAGAAACGAAATGAGCCAGCCCGAGAAACAGGGGAATAATCAGAAACCCATTTTCATGCAGATTTCCCTGGTGACAAAGAAAACCAAAGAAACAGAGCAAAGAACCTCATTGCTATGTTTCCATGGGCTGACACTGGCCTTTGCAAATGTCCAGATCCAATTCTGAAGAGAGTTAAATAAAATTGCCTCATTATACAAGAGTTCTGGGTCCTATAAACATATCAGAAACTCAAACCCTTTGTCTCTGCTTATGATTCACTTCAGATATTTGATTGGCAGGATGAGCCTTAAGCAACGCTTTTATTTTTAAAACAATCCTGACACAGGGAAGCAAACTTTCCAGCAAAGCCACCAGGGACAATAACCTTCCTAGGAAGAACCTGTGAAGCTATTGTCCTTGGGGGAGGTTCTTTTCTATATATGGTCTCTGTGGATGCTACAGACAGACATTTATCTTGTATTTCTTAGGTTCCTGGTATTATCATTGAACACAACAATTATCTAAAAAGCTACTTAAAAGTATTATTAAATAGAATTAAATTAAATTATGCATTATTATTATAAACCAGTTTTTAGTTACCATAACCCTGCCAAGGACCAAAGATCTGAAGTCTGTGGCTATCTCCAGAGTAGTAAAGCACAAGAGATACGAGCTAAGGAGGGACCAAGAAAATCTATAGCCACCAGCTCACAAAGACCGAAAGATAAATTCAAGGCCAAGTGTGCTTGGGTCCAAAGCCAATGAACTAGAAAAAGGATAGGGCTAAATCTAACTGGACCCAAATATCACTACATTGAAGATCAATACTAAAAGAATATTAGGTTGTTAGATATTTGATATACAGTCTATTGTCACAGATAAATATGCTCTTTTCTCTTATGCCAATAGAGATATTGGTGGAGATGTTATGCCATTTAGTACAATGCTCAGTGTGCCTTACCCATAATGCATAGCCAGATCCAAAGTAAGGCTAACATACGAACTTCTATTGGCTGGAAAATAAGATAGTCCTGAAATGTCCTCTTCCTAAGCAAGAGTGACCCAAGAAGAGATGTCTCATCTTCTGAGCATCCTCTTTCTGTCACTGGAAGACAGCATCTTCCAATGCTAACAGTCCCCTTTATTCCCTGTACTTATCAGGACCAATGACAGCTACAGAAACTCTCAATCTGCTTAACATGATCGGCTCCTCCTAGAGTCCTGTGCTGTGGTCTACTCTCATCCAGGTCTGTCATTGTGTCTCTGGGCACACATAGTCACCCATCAGCAGATGGTTGACTTTCACTGTACAAACACTCCTCTCCAATTCCCAATACTTACTCTCGACATTCCTGCCTAGAACCTAAAGCTTGTTTATCCACAGTTATCCCTATATGGCTAAGTTTTCTTTAATTGTCACAGTGGAGCTGGATATAAGGTAGATTACTTTATGTTCCCTGTAAACATTGCCATTTCTTTTTCCTTTCAAAATCCTAACTGCTTTGAAATCGATGCTATTAGCCAACTAATTTCCTTACTGATGCCAAGTACCTGCCTTATCCTTTATTTGTCCATTCAGTGTTGTAGCTCTCCTCCGACTCTATCCCTGCAAGGTTTTCCTGGTTTCCAGGATCACCTGGATGATCTAATGAAGACTTTGTTAAGTCTTGATTTTCCTGCATCCCACTAGAGATGGACTGAGTATCTGATTCCTTTCACAACTTTTCCTAAAGACATTTTTGGTTCCCCACTACCACCCCCTACGTTGCCTTTCTACTATCCTATATGATAATATTTGGAGACAGAGCATTTGGAACGTCATTATTTTTAGATTAGGCTATGGCAATGGGGGCCTTTTTGAAAACATTAGTAGCAAAATAAGATGAAAAAACATTTCTTCCTATTTCCTTCCGTTCCTCTTGTATCAAGTATATACCTAGGAAGGGCCATACGAGAAGCCTGTCCAGAAGAGGACCTTCATGAGAACCCAACCATACTGGCACCCATATATATGTAATTTGGGACTATGAGAAAATAAATTTTGTAAGCTACTAGTATATGATATTTTTTATACCCTTCTGAAGTGAGTTGTATACCACTTGAGACATTCAGGTACCAATGCCAGCAACCTTGTCAGCCCCAACAAATGCTTTTCTTTCTTCATTGAGGAAGAGGTGTAAACTTTTGTTTATACTTCCATTCTAGTCTCTCCAGTCCTCACTAGTATCCTGTAGCCTGCTCCCAGGATCTACCCATGACACCCTCCCCTTTTCCTGACTCCATCTGCCTTGATGCCATAGCCCAACGCTGTACCAACTGCCCACACAGTGCTATTTTAATTCCACCCACTTTCTCAGCAGGGTCCTACCCAGATTTAAGTTTGCCTATTTGCTTTTCTAGTAGACAATTAGAGATTCCTAAATATGCTCACAGTGTCATCGGCTGGGCTTGATTTTAATAGTATGCCTAGAAATCCCAGTGGGTATTCCAAAAGCCCAGTGATAATTTCTCCACTTTAATGCATTTCTTCTCAAGGTGAGTGGTTTATATTTTTTGCACATTGATCCATCGCTGATGCATCATTCGACAAAGAATAAACCGACTCCATGCCAACCACTGTGCTAACGTGAACCCAGTGGTCAACACACAAGCTTCACTATCTTGGTGTTTTCCTCTCCTATACTACACATCACTTCTCACTCAACAGTAGCTTCTGCATCCCTGTTTTCACATCAGAGTGGATGGTCTTGTCAACTCTTCTCTAAAGCTAATTCTCTTCAGTATCTCTCCCCTCTTATCTTCTCAGTGATTTTACCTCTGCAATTGTACACCATGCTCCATAGCATTGATCTCTATTTCTTTACTGTATCTTCTTTAGTGCTATATATAAATTATCTTTTATCCATCTATCTAAAAATAATGAACCAAAAAAAAACCTCACATTTTTCCTCGGCTCACTCTTATGTTCTCGTCCCCTTCTTAGCCTCACAACACAATATTCTGGCATTTCCTCATGATTTTGTCACATCAATCAGCTATCTTTGGAAGACTAACTTGTCTGGTCATTTTCCCATCTTCACATTCTATATAGGATAAAGGTTAAGCAGGTAGGCCCTAGAGATGTACTGGGCTCACACCCGTTTTTCCTTATCTAATTGCTATATAACCTTTGGAAAGCTGTATATCCTTGGGACCTTCATTTTCTTAATAGAGAAATGAATGGCGCCACTGTACAAACCCCACAGATGAGTGGTGTGAATTAAGTTTACCTATCTGTGATGCAAACTTAATTCACATCACATGTCTATGAGACTGCATCATCTAGAGCTGTGGTTCTCAACCTTTGTGTCCCAATCCCTTTGGGGGTCACATATTAGCTATCCTGCATATCAGATATCTAAATTATGATTAATAACAGTAGCAGAATTTCAGTTATGAAGTAGCACTGAAATAACTTTTATGGTTGGGGTCACCACAATATGAGGAACTGTATTAAAGGGTCACAGTATTAGGAATGTTGATAACCGCTGATCTAGAATGTGTTTTGGCCTTTAGACTAAGGGCCACAACATTGTAAGTGATGGAGATATATTTCAGTGGTAGAGTACTTGCTTATAATCTTCTACATCTCAAAATTATAAGCATTATTATGATTATCATCTCTACTAAAAAAAATGGGAGTTCTTATCTTACAGGATCCAAAGCATGGGTCTGGGTAGTCTAAACTACCTCCCTTTCAAACTCTCTGAAGCCTTCTAAGTTTTCCCTGTGTCATTTATAAAGACAGAACTTTGTGATCAGTGCTGAGCATTGTACTCCTCTCTACCACAGTCCCTACCTTTGTGCTCCCAGTACAATAGAAGCCCATAGATTTACATAATCTCCACGAGACAAGGCTTCTGTTGTGGTCTATCCTGGACATCAGCCTCATATGCTAGATAATTACTTACTCTTTCTACTTAGTGTCTAAGATGCAGCCCAGACTTCACATGAACAACTGTTGCACAAATCCTCAACTTCTCTAAAATCCCCAGTAAACTACACAAATAGCTGATTAATTCAAAATTCAAGTTTTTCTTGATAATACACTTTTGGTTTCTTCCATTTTCTCAGACTTTCGTTCCTTCAACAAATATTCATCAGCACCTGTGATATATAAATCATTGTTCTAGCCACTGATTATAAAGATATTCACAAATCAAAATGGAAATTCTTGCTTCCTTTGAGTGTGTTTTCGTGTCTGGAATGCATTTATTTTTGTGCTCACTGCCCTCTTGTTTCTATTCTAACTTTAAACTACACCTTCTGTCTTTAGAGAAATTACACTGCTTTCCCTATTCTTCCTCTCATTTCCATGGATGTCCCTAGGTTCTCTACATAGCAAAAAACACTGTAAAACTTCATCTTATTTTTCTTAGAAATGGTAGGAACCCCAACGTTGGTATGTCTACCCAAACAACATCTGAACATGGACAACTCCAAAAGACGAGATTTCCTAATGTGGAAGGGGGAAAAAAATCTCACTGGACTCCACCCCTAGACAGAACCGCAGTCAACCAAGAAATGCTGAGAAGGTGAGAATTAGCAAGCTCCAGGGATGAGCACCTGTAGCACAATTAACAAAAACCCAGAGATAAATATTGGGATTCTATCTGAAGATCAGGAAAGCAAAGCAGCCAACCACTGGCTGAAATGGCTATCCTGCCTACAGGAATCCTCAGAATGAGACAGAACCTGAGAACTTTCTCATCCCATCTTATATTTCTTTCTAGTGTTGGGATTAAAGGTGTGCACCACTACCACCTGGTTTCCATGGCAAACTAATGTGGCTACTGGGATAAAAAGCCTGTATCACCACTGCCTGGTCTGTAAGGCTGACCAGTTTGGCTGTGTTTCACTCTCTGATCTTCAGGCAAACTTTATTTACTAAAATACAAGTGAAATATCACTACAAGCCCCCTCATCAGTCTTCCAGTACCAAGAGGTCAGCTCTGAAATATTCCACAGAAAGAAATACCAAATGAACCAGGAAGATTGTATTTATGTATTTATAAATATATTTAACAATAACCACCAAACATCAAATTTGAGAAGAAACGAACAAAAGAAGCATGAAGGAGAATAAAGGGAAGCAAAGAAAGGTGAAAATAATACAATTGTATTTAAAAAAAAATTAAAGTGACTCTTTGCTTAATTGTCTCAAGATATTTCTGTTGGGCTTGTGATGAAAGTCAAGTTCTGTCCTCACCTTGATGCCCTGCTCCATGTCTTTGCTGGGCTTCCTGGTCCCTGGAACTCTAGTTCTCTCTGTCTCCTCCAGAACTATTGCATCTGTTTTCTACGTGTGCTCACAACACAGGTGCAAACCAGTTCTTTTCCAGCCCACTCTCTGATCCTGTAACACATTGCAGCTCCTGGTCATGCTCCTTCCAGCCATTCTGCTGTCTTTCCACCATATGTGTCATACAGTGCTGCTTGACACATTCGCTAGGGCACCCAGTGCTTGACATCTTCGTCACCCCATTTAGGTGATTGATGTGCTCATATTTCCTTCTTCAGACTTTGGTCATGCTAAGGCCAGGGTCCCGGCATTCTAACTATCGGATATTTCTCTGAATCTTCGACTACCTGCACACCATATGGACAAAGCAATAGCTACAAAGTTACATGAAAATAAACGGCTTTGGATTAGGGAGTTAATATCCTGACAACTGTCAGTTCTGTGGCCAGGTTCGTGGTATGACCTTGAATATATACTTTGTCTGGGACTCAGTTTCTTCATTTGCAAAATCAGGCAATTTAGAGGTGACACTTCATTGTGGTTTTAGCTTGAGTACTCTGACTACAAAGGACTTGTTTTTAAATTCTGACTCTCTCTCCTGGCTAAATGGCTTTAAAGAAGCTAATTAAAACTGCCTATCTATCCAAGGAGTTCCCATGAGAATTAAATAAAACAACAAACTAAAGGATGCTCTACAAGCACTCCTGACGACTTTTCTCTTTTCCCTTTTTCTGGTACGAGATAACAAGCAGCCTTCCTTGAACC
Source organism: Microtus oregoni (assembly GCF_018167655.1). NCBI lineage: Eukaryota > Metazoa > Chordata > Mammalia > Rodentia > Cricetidae > Microtus > Microtus oregoni. The sequence continues at coordinate 4,515,097 of NW_024543059.1, forward strand.
CAGCAGCCCCTAGCTAAAATATACAGAATAAGAGAAGCACACACCAAGTTAAGGCTACAGATATTCATTTTTATCCCATCCTCATTTCAAGTATAGTGAAGTACAAAAGGACATCAATTTTGTTTGTCCCCAGCTCAAATATATTAAAGAAATTAAGGTAAATAAAGAATGAAAAGAATCTTGCTGAATATGGTCACGGAGCGGGGAGACGATGTTTGCACTCAGAAGAAAGGAGTTTATGCTAAACTTTGCAGAGTAGAAGTCAAGTTCTGTGGAATGCAAGGAGTTCCTAAGGGAGGAGGAGCCTGGAGGCCCCAGGGACTTCCACTCCAGCGGTCTCCAGTGGACATCTGGATGAAGCCTCGGGACTTCGGGAGACTTCAGATGCCTCAAGGAGCTCCGGATGCTGCAAGCCGCAGCTGCTCTGAGAGCCCCTACCTGCTTCCTTGACAATGTCTACCAGCTGGGAAGGGGAGCCAGCGTTTAGCAAGGCCTAACAGCTGTCAACTGCACTTCTGCATGATTTATATAAGCTTCGCAACAAACCTTGAAGCAGGGAGCAGTTTTGTCAGTTCACATTAGTTGAGTTTCTGTTGTGTGACAGATGTGTCTTAGACTTCATCTCCATCTTTACAGTAATCCTGGAAAAAGACAGAATTGTGCACTTTGTGGAGATGAGGGGATTATGGTTTGGAAAGATGGGCTAACGACTAGGAGTCCCTCTAGCAGGCAGTCACAGGGATAAGACTGAAAACTCACTCTATTTGAATCATGGGCTTGAACCATGGACTAGCTTGAAGACCTCGTGGTTCCAAGAATAGGGTCTACGCGTGTATTTATATACACTTTCTGCTTAACTTATTTTCAAGTCATTCTATAAAAGAACTAAATGGAATCCTAGTGTGTTAGTAGAATTAGTTATTTGCGGCCTTAATTTTCTGGATCTGAGTTACTGAAATGTTCTTTACTTCCGTTCCAAATGTGCCTGTTATGCGTCGTCCTCTTGAAGCCCAGATGAATGGGGCCAGATAACCTTTTATCTCCAAGAGGCTACGTTTTAGGGTAAAATAGTCAGAGAGGTGGTGGGAGGATCAAATGAAAAAACTGGTGGGAGGAGCTTGTTGCAGTCCAGAGTGTAATACGGTCAGCTAATGTTATTATTTACACAATTCTACTTTCTCCTGAAAACGCAATCTCTCATTTTAAAATGTACAAGTGAGACTGTCTATTTCCAGAATTCCCAAACTTTAGGTGGACTTCTTGGATCCTTAACACTTTCTGCCTAGTTTATACTTCTTTCTTTCTTGTACTGCTTATGAAAACAGTATATCCCCGAGGTTAGAATCTGGTTTATCCAGTTTATTCTGCATTCTACTTAGAAACATATTGGTAGAAGGAAGGAGAAGAGGAAGGGAGAGGAGCAGGAAAGTGGGGGTAGGGATGAAAGACAGAGAGAGGAAGCTTGGAAAGCAAAAGGATTGGAGGAAAGGTGGATGAAGAGAAAGGAGAAAGAGGGAAAAGGTAAAAAGAAGAACACGAGAAAGAGGAACAAAGTACAGACAACACAGGTAGAGGACATGAGACACTTTGGGCTTGAGACGCACCTCTGTAGCAGTGGTTAGATGCTTGCTTGCCATCCTCTAGGCTGTGGGTGTGGTCCTTGGCAAGAAGAATAAAAGGGGCGGGGGCAGGAAAAGGAAAGAAGAGGAGAACTGCTTCCATTCCAGATAAACATATCTAATCCTGCATGCTTGAGTGAATAATAACAAAATTATAATTTTATTTACTCTTTATTATACAAATCTGACTCCATACATTTGTGAGCACCTGTCTTGTGCTTTGCAGGGTTATCTCAGGTAGCTGTTATTGCTTACCTAAGTTTGATAAATGATGAGTTTTTATCCTAGGGACTCAGCATCATGCATGGACCCTCAGAGTTGGTCTGAGTGGTTCTATTCAGAACCATGCTCTCTGCCACCAATATTCCAGGTTCTCCTTCCCTTTGACATGCACCACCTTTATATATATACTTTCTGTTTCTGTATGTGTTACAACAATTCTTTTTTTAAAAAAAGTTATTATTGCCCCAACTGTATTGGCCCTCAGGGGTGCAGTGCCTGACATTGCCCTAACAATGTGCCAAGCATGTCTTGGGCTCTAATGGACTTTTCTGAGTTTCTGGAGGATTCTGTGAAGCAAATGGTTCTTATTTTCATGATTTGGTCACTTAATTTTTGTCTGTGTCATGGGAGAGAAGGGGTGGTTTTCTATTTATCTTGGTTCCTTTTTGTATTTCTCCTTCTCTACTGCTATGAATGTGGTTTTCCTCCCAAGACTTCCAGCTGAAAGATGATTGCCATGATATTGTTATTGGAAGGTCTTTAATAGCAGTAGAGCTTTAAGAGGGATAGATGCCTTGTTGAGGGGATGGGTTTAATACTCCAGGTTGCTATAATACAGTCCAGTCTGTCCTGTTCTGTCTCTTATCTTCATCAGGCTGCCTACTGACTTTCCACCGTGAGACAAAACAGCATAAGGCCCTGGCTGACAATTCATCCTTAGACATCCCAAGTTCTTGAATCATAAGCCAGAAAACCTGGTTTTTTCCCTTTGGTTATTTTGTAATGGTAAATGGCCTAAAACATACCCTAAGCATATGTTGATTACAAGGAAATATGTCATTTTGTAAAAATAATATTTTCTGTGTCATAGGTTTGACTCAAGACATCAAGATACTTGAATGAATGAATAAAAATAGTTGCCAATGAAGGCCCCATCAGATTAGATGGAGACAGTCACGCACATTGTCATAGTCGAGGCAATGCCTGAGAAGAGAAAGAAACACCCGAGGACAATGACCTCTTCACCCTATACTGCAGTTGTTCTTTCAAATACGTTCATGCTATTGTTAACTTACACATATTGCCAGTCCCACATACCCACTGGTGCCGAATATTCCTGAACCAACACTTGTAGAATACAACTGTTCTTCTTCAGGACAGTGGATAAGAGTGTTGGCTGGAGAAGTAATAGGCTCTGGGTTCAAGTTTGTAGGACCCACATAAAATTCTGGCTGTTTTATCATGTGCCTATGTTCCACAGCTGTGGTGTAGGCAGAGACCAGAAGACCACTGGGACTCTCTGGTAACCAAGCTAGCTCCAGATTCAGTGAGACAGCCTGTCTCAAGGCCATCAAGCAGGGAGTGACAAAGCAGGACACCTCTGACCTCCAGACATGAACATTATGTTCATGTACTGTCGGCAGAGGTTTCTGTCCCACCAGCTCTGTTAGTTCAGTCCCAAAGGAACACACAGAGGTCTACATCCATTATAAACTGGTTGGCCTAGTAGCCCAGGCTTCTTATTAACTAATTCTTACATCTTACATTAACCCATTATTCTTATCTGTGTTAGCCATGGGGCTTTGTACTTTTTCAGAGCGGCTATCTTTCTTCCTTTGCAGCTGAGTCACGAGTGACGACTGAAACTTTCCTCTTCCCATAATTCTCATTGCCAAGCCTCTACTTCCTGCCTGACTACTGGCCAATCAGCATTTTATTAAAAATAATACATGTGACAGGATAAAAGACCATTGTCCCACAGCAATATACCACATAGGTAAATATACACAGCACACAGAAAGTAAAAATATTGCTAAGTTGCTTCTACATAGATTCTAGACATATCGATATTCTAGAATATATAATACACTGTATCTTTTCATAATCCTTTAGGTCATATAGTTTGAGAACTCTCTATGTAACATTTATATTTAAATAATTATTTTAAGTATTAGAATTCAAAGTTCATAGGTGGGTTGCATAAATTATCTACAAATACTCCTTCATATTTATATACTCCAAGTATTTTTGTATCTGATTGGGATCCTGAAATCAATCGTCCACAAATGCTGAAAAACTATTGCCAATCTTCTCATGCATATCTGCAAGTTATACAGACACTGGCTAGTTGGAGTAGATCAACAAGCAGAACTGTTAGAATATTACCTTGGCTTTTCATACTGAGATCCTAAGTCCTCCCACTAAGGCCTGCAAGAGAGGCAGCATCGGAATGAACTCCTAACAGAACTGACAGTGTGCAATTTTTCACTGGCTCCCAAGTTCCCCTACTATTTGGCAGATGGCTTTATTAGGCAAATCCTCGAAACAGCAGTCATCTTAAACTAATAGTCTGATCGTCTCTCCCACTGACACGGTTGACCGAAAACCTGTCCTACGAGAGGGAACAGCCACAAGAAGGCATGTCCTTATCCTGGGGTGCAAACTCATGTCTCATTCAGTTGAATGCGAGGCTCAAACATAACATCAACTGAGAACACACAGATAAACAAAAAGACATCAGTAACAGAAGCCTGAATAATGGACCCCATTAGGTCCTACACTCTAGTCCTCAACAATGTATGACCATTTAACCTTGCTTGGAAATAGAATTTTTTTGGCTGTGATTAAAGTTACAGGCTTTAAGATGTAGAACTAGATTGTCTCTGTGAGTTAAAGCTAATAATATTGGTGAGTCCTAAAAAGCTGGTGGCATGTCCTGGCTGCAGTGAGACACAGCGATTGTCAAGAAAACTATAACATGAGAAGAACCAAACCCTGCATTACTGGTTTTGAAGATGGACGTAAGGCAGACCCAGCAATGCAGCCCATGAGCAGGGGGCACAACCTGAAAAGACAAATGACTTTATGACCAAGCTCCATAAAGCAGCTGCACACCCCTACACTTTGATACCCAACCCAACATTTCTAATGAATAGATGTTGCTTTGCCATCAGCTCAGAGATATTTCCTTATGGCTGCAGTTCACACCTAATGCAGATTATTTCTCTTGTAGAGTCCCGTCTTACAAACTTTCCCATGATCCATTTGTGTGCTGTGATGTGGAATTTATCCTCAACTCTAATAAATAGGAGACAGCAGATAACCAGCTTTGAATGGTAATTGGTTCATGTAAAATGTACCAGTTAAACGTGCTCAGTTACACATGTATGTATCTATTTGTGGGGGTATATGCACACACACACACAAACAAAGCACACACACACATGTGTATAGGATAGAGGTTAACACTGAGTATCTTCCCCAATAGCTATATATCTTACTTTTTGAAACAGAGTCTCTAAGTAAACCTGTAGTTTATCAATTAGTCTAGCCTGGCTGACCACTAAGACTCAGGAATCCCTCTGTTTCTGTTACTGCAGTGCCTCTCTTCTTTGTGGATGCTGGGAATTGGAACTCTGGTTGTCAGGTTTTTGCATCAAGTAATTTACTGATTGAACCATTGCTCTAGCCCCTGAATATTTTTAAACAGTCTTTTATATGGAAATAATGCTATTTTGTTTATATATATTTCCTTTTACATTTTCTCTCTGTTTACATCTGCAAACACACACACACACACACACACACACACACACACACACACCACATATAGCCCAATCTCGCAGTACTGGAGTATCCGAAGACTGAAGAAGAAACATGCGCAGAAGTTTGTGTCAGGAAAGTAACAACTGGGTATTGGATCACGTCTATGATTCAAGAGAAAGGCATGCTCAGATCTATCACAGAAGAGACCATGGGCCAAGAGAAAAAAGAATAGTGTGATGGTGTCAGGACTGAGCTGAAAACAGGGATTTTGTTTAAGTGAAAGATGATAACAGACACAGTAATGAGAGCAGATTTTTGGGAAGCTGGTTCTAATCCTCTGCCTTTATGGACTCAACTCATGTCTTGAGGTATCTTCAGCTCAAAGCCATTTGGAGAATACCAGTGTTGTTTTTTTGAGCTGCCATTCCAAGTCTTTTTTGTCTAACTGTCAACGTTTTCTATTTAGCAGTTACCAAGTTCTTGTTTCATAAAATGAAAAATAGAACCTATTTGTGGCCATTGTCAGGTCTTTGGCAGTTGTATTTATACAGCTGGCGAACAAGCAGTCACCGTGTGAAGAATCAAGCAGTCCTTGTAGCTTGTCAGGGTTGGCTATGAGTTATTGAGAGAATACTGAGGCACATTTTATTTTTAGGATCTCTGTAACTCAAGTCTATCCTTAGACATAAATAAACTTCTCATTCTTTGATTATGTCTATAAAATGCATTTGTTGCATTCTGCTACAATGTGGGGAGAGGGGGGCACTTCTGTGCTGCTGTTTGGGATGTAAACTAGCGGATCCACTTTGATAACTAAGTCTAGAGATTCCCCAAAGAACTAGAAATAGAACTATCATGTGACCCAGACATATCACTCCTAGGCATATGCCCGAAGGATTAGTAGCTCTTCTATACAGACACTTGCACATCCATGTTTACTGGAACTCCATCCACAATAGCTAAGGAATGGAATCAACATAAATATTGATCAACAGCTAATTAGACAATAAAAGTGTGGCATATTATATACAATGGAAAAGTTGTAGGTCTAACAAAACCAAAATTATGGAATTTTCAGGTAAATGGATGAAACGGGGAACCAGTGGATTATACTATATGAGATACCCAGGCCCAGAATGACAACGCCCCATTTATCTCTCACGCATGTTGGTTTAATGTTGTGTGTTTAACGTGGAGTTCATGCACAATGTGGGAAAGGATGGAAGAGAGTGTTGCTCATAGATTATGTTATGGGAAAACTGGCCAAGGAATGGTCTAAGTATAGAGAGGTGGGAGGTAAAATATGCGGGGACAGATGGGGCAATCAAAATGAAGGGAGCATGCAAAATAATATATCATCTTATAACCCAATTGAAAATATTAAGAAAACTATAAAGGCAGATACCTTACATTCCTAGACAACTGATTTATTCTCATTCTGAATGAGAAGCTGCAGTGTTTCAGCAAATATGTGGTCAATAAGACCTGGCAATTTTGACTCCATTTTTGCTGAAACACTGCAGCTACTCATTCAGAACGAAAATAAATCAGTTATACTTGCATCTCATTTCAAGTATGAGATCTGAAACTGTGGCTATTTAAATTTATAACTTTTGTACATATTGATATTTCTATCTATGGGTAAACTTGTGTTCAGGTTACTCTCCTTTTTGTTCTCTCTTATCTTCCTCCCATTCCTGCTAGCGCCCCCCTTCTTTCTCTCTACATCTCTATTTCATATTCATTATTCTTTGTTTTGCTTTATGTCGTGCTGATTTTTTTAGGGGGTAGAGTTTAATTTATGAGAATAAGGGGTTTTTGAGAGGATGGGAGAAGGGATGCAGAGAAAGAAGAAAGAGAGAGGAGAGGGGGTAAGAGCAGGGTCAGTAGTTACCTCTTCAAAATTTTCAGATCTTATTGACCACATCCTAATTGAATTAGTCCTCCCCTAATTTGTCCTGCCCAGGAAGAGACTTGATCAGTTGTTCTCATCAACTGAGACCGTGAAACCCCAGATGACAAGTTCACCAGAACTGCCATATATATGGGCTGCCAACCAATACAGACCCTGCCACCATTGCTTTTTCTTACTTCCACTTAGTTGGGGTTTTTATTTGTCTCCCCCCTTTCTTTTAAAGACAGGTGTTTCTGCTGCTCACACTGGCCATGGAATCCCTGTGTAATGGATAATGATGTTGAACCCAGGATCTCAGAATTCAGGGCTGGCATAAGGAGCATGTGCCACCACTATCAGTCTTAGAGGGCTGATAAAATTTGAGCCCAGGGCCGGGCGGTGGTGGCACACGCTTTTAATCCCAGCACTTGGGAGGCAGAGGCAGGCAAATCTCTGTGAGTTCGAGTCCAGCCTGGTCTACAAAGGGAGTTCCAGGACAGGCTCCAAAGCTACAGAGAAACCCTGTCTCGAAAAACCAAAAGAAAAAAAGAAAAAAAATTTGAGCCCAGGGATTTCTGCATGCTAAGCAAGAGGTCTACCAATTGTGCTACATCTCCAGCCATAAATTCACCTTTTAATCATGGTTGAACACATTTTCTGCCTCTTTGTATCTTCCTCCCAATAATTCATTTTCATTCACAACCATATTGCAAATTCCCTTGAATGAGTTTCCAATTCAAATATCTACATGCCACTGTATTTCTTAAATATCTTATTTCTTAAAACTTAATATAACTCACACTGGGTACACTATTCTCTTCTTTTCTCAATCTATACTTTGTTTATGGATCCCTTGTAGTCCCATCATTGGCCATATATTCATATTAAACACCTAGAAGTGCTTTTCTACTTCCTAATTTCTTCCCTGAAGGTTTGACATCTTATCACCAAAGCTGTTTATTTCATATTTCTTTAAGAAAATTTATTTCTTTATTATATGTATGGGGGTCTGCATATATGTATGTTTAACATGGTGTGTGGTACTTGCTGAGGCCAGAAGAAGGTGTTAGATCTTCTTGTGCTTTGAATAAGATGAGTCCTATAGATTAATATATCTGAATGTTTTGACACATGGAGTGGTACTATTTGAAAGGATTAGAAGGATCAGGAGGTATGGCCTTATTCTAGGAAGTTTGTCACTGAAGGTGGGCTTTGAGGTTTCAGAAGCCTGTGACAGGCCTAGCCTCTCCCTTTCCACCTGTGGATCAGGATGTAACTCTCAATTACTTCTCCAACACCATGACAGCCATGCCTGCTGCCATGCTCCCTCCCACAGTAATAATGGAATAAGCCTGTGAAATTAAAAGCAAGCCCCTAATTTAATGCTTTATCTTTATAAGAGTTGCCTTTGTCAGTGTGTCACTGTAGGAACTCCAACAGCCAGTAGCCTTTTAGTTACCTGCCCATTTGGGCATGGCCTCATATACTATAAACGCCCATGTAAACCTTGGTTCTGGCATTTTGGTGCCGGGTGGTAATGGTGGTGCACACCTTTAATCCCAGCTCACAGGAGGCAGAGACAGGAGCATCTCTAATAAGTTTGAGGACTGCCTGGTCTACAGGGTGAGTTCCAGGACAGACTCTAAAGCTACAGAGACACCCTGTCTCAACCCCTCTCCCCCCCCCAAAAAAAGGAAAGAAAAAAAAGAAAATAGGAATTTTGTTGTGATACCAAAAAAAGGATCACTTTGCAGCCTAAACAGCCTGCGCAAATTCCAAAGATGCCAATTTCTAGATATGTGTCCTTAATTGGTGACTAGATCTCTCTCATCTTCAGTTTTCTTATTTGACAAATGAGGATAATTATGCAAATTAACCTGATGTCTAAGAGGCCTATTATAAGTAGATAAAAAATAAAAACACAGTAATATCATTCTCAGCATATTGTAATGTTCCAATAACCAGAACACTGCATTAATTTTACTAAGAAGCATCAAGTCCAAGCAAAGCATATCTTAAAATAAGAAACCTATATCTCATATTTGAAATTGGGGTGGAAGGTTTCTTTAAACTTTTCTTTTCCCTCTCCCACTTTCCCACAAAGTTTTAAAGATAGCAGCAGACTTAGATTGTTTCAGTAACTGTAGCCTCACTAAAATAATCTGCTAAATTAGACCCTATGAAGAATGAACTGGAGCAGAGAAGGACCAGAGGCAATGAGACTCATTAGGAGGCGATGATTATCACCATTATCATTGGAATTTCCTTGCATGCATAATGATCGTCCATCTTACTTGTGTTCACAACTAGATGCCCGAACCTCATGAGTTTTCATCAACTTACTCCCTTCTTCAGCTCTACCCATGTAAGTAAGCACTTACGACATCCTGACCATCTTACTTCTCAAGTGCCTGTTAAATGGGATTCGCTCATCTCTACCCCACTGACCTTGAGTACTTCTTCTGCAGCCTTCTGTAAGAGCTTCCTCATTAAGAACAACTGCAGGTCCCACCTCCTTCCCTCTATCCATTTGTACACTGTATCCAGTGTCCCTTTTAGGGAAGGCAAATACCATTAAGGTCAAATCTGTTGAGTTAGTAAGTTCAGAATTGAAGCCAAATCCTGGGACTTGATAGACAAATCTCGTCATAGCAGTTATTGTAGACCTCAGGTTTCTCATTCCTTGTCCTACCACACTTGTTCTCACCATTGCTGTGTTCAAACTTTTCATTTTACCTTCTCTATTGATGCTAGATTTGATCATTCTCACTTCTCTGCCTGGAATCTGCCTATACCTCTCTGGCAATCATCCTTTCTCATAAAGGTGTTCTTTTGGGAATTCTTCCAGACGTGTTATAAAAGATGCTTCCTCTATGACCCTCTAGCATCTGGGAGCCATTGCATTATTAATGTCTCATTTTTGATAGCAAGGTGACCTTGATTTCTTCACTTTATAAGCCCTGAAAATAACAATGTCTCATTCCAAGGGCTATTGGAAAAATTAAATACACCTTATATACCTAAAAGAATTGACAAATTTTAGTTTTAGTATGACCTCTGATTCCTTGAATTCTTTCATAGGAATTACTTTGGTGTGGTTCCTAATTGTTTCAACCAAATTGACAGTTCCTTTACCCTTGTTCTCCTAACTCTAGGTCAATGGTTCTCAACCTTTCTATTCCTGCAGCCCTTTAATACAGTTCCTCATGCTGTGGTGACTCCCAAACATAAAATTATTTCACTGCTACTTCATACCTGCAATTTTGCTACTCTTATGCATCACAATGTAAGTATCTCATATTCAGGATATTATATATGTGACCCCTGTGAATTCCCAAAGGAATCTAGACCCATAGGTTGAGAGCCCCTGGTCTAGATAATCTTCAACCTCAGGGTTGTGTTCCAATGACTCCAGTCTCCCACAGACTTCTATAAGTTCATCAGAAAAATTTTCCTAAATTCTCTGTTGTTTGAAACATTTTGTCCTTTTCTATATCTCTGCTTGACTCTTTCTGTCCTAGTCAATATTCTCAGCCTGAAATTAGAGGTATATTGTTTAAGTCCCATTTCCTCATTAAAGAAAGAATGAAAGAAATGAAGGGAGGAAGGGAGGAAGGATGGAAGGAAAGAAGGAAGGGAAGAAAAATAAAACCTATACACTCAAGGGCTGCTCCTGGGATGGTAACTTGTATTACTTCTCTTCCACCATGTCCACAGCATAGTCAGGTATATAGGAGAGATCCTGGGGGAATGATCAGAACACAGCACTTCATCCTTCTTTCAGCTGACTCTCATTGGACATAGGCCATGTGCAGGGAGTAAGGTAAGAGAATTGAACAGGCATACCACATTTAGTAGGCAAACCTCCCCTAACACCAATGCCAGGGTCTCATTTCTGTGCCTTGATAATGGTGATGATGATGATGATGATGATGATGATGATGATGATGATGATGATGATGATGGAGTCTCAGTTTCTATGGTCTAATGTTTGAAGATTTCAAGAATATCATAAGAAAGAAACATTTTTGAAAATTGGAAACAAAAAAAACAGCAACAAAAACAAAATTATTGAAACCAGCAAGGACTGAACTGCCATTATGCCCATTGACAGCATCATTAAGAAGCACTGATAAAACATGGGACCCATGGAAATCAGTGATCTTTTTTATTATTTTTTGAAGAGAATAGAGAATAGGGTATGCCAGAACCAGAAGAATAGGAAGGATTCCTTCCCAGAGTAGTATGCTATATAGATTGCTAGAGACCTTGTCAAGTTTTATGGATGTCTTTTTTTTCCTTCGTCAACCTTCTCTTAGACTTGAATATGAACTCCTTCTATAGTCCCTGTCCATTGGACTTATGTAAAAATCCAGCAAATGAAGAAAAATGCTCCCCATTTCACGGAATTGGTTTCAGCAATGTCACTTCCCAGCGCCTGTAGAGCAGGACCTGTCCTGTCACTGTGCCTTAAAGGATGGGTCACATTCTGGCAAGCAGAGATGTTCTCTCACAAGCTTCTCCTTTGTTCCTTTTTCTTCTGTTTCTGACTTTCCTTTCTGAAAGGCATTTACTCCATTCTCATTGTCTAGTTCTCCAGAGCACTGGCTCGGTCATGAACAAGCCCTTGAAGGCCTATCTCGGATGGCACCTTACATCGCTTGCATTATTATTCAACCATAATCATCTTGGCATTGTTATGTTTGCTGATTTGCCCCTAAATGCTCAAAAAATTAGTATCCAATATGTTAATGCTTTAATGATTTTTAAATCTCTTTTTTAATTTGCCAAGTAGAAACTTTTATTTTTTTTAAAAAAAAAAAACCAACTCACTGGTATTAAAATCTTAATTTCTCCCCTCAGAAAGCAGAGTGGAGAGGGATGAGAGGTAGATGGGGAAATTGCTAAATCATGCGGGTATTATGAAGCCATCAGTGAACTAATCCTGAGGATTACCCGTGTATCAAGAAATGGCCTCGGCGTGTGAGACTGTGTAGAAGGATTTGAATTAAAATGTAGGGAGACTTCAATACACGTTAGCAACAGTGTAGGTCCTAGCTTCTAAATGCCGCCAAGTGAAATGTCCCTTTAAATAAGAGGACAGAAGGAAGGAATGAAAAATTGTTTTAATTTAAACCTAAGAATTAAGCACAGGCTACAAAGCTGTAACACTAGCCTGTAACCACTCACTGAATTATTAGCACAGAAAGTGATAAAGGCACAAGGGAAGTTGCTTGTATTACTCAATTGCCCTGGAAAACGGAGGAACCCCTGGTTTATCCTTTTTTTCTATCTGTATGCATATACATATTTATGACAGGTTTTTTTGGGGGGGATGTATGTCTACAAACACATGTGCATGGGTGTGCATGGTCTTGTAGAATCCAGAGGTTACTGTCAGGTGTCTCCCCTCCAACACTTTCTGCCTTAGTTTTTGGACAGAGTTCTCATCAAGTTGGCTAGGCTGGCTGGCCATCAAGCCTAGGGATATTCCTTTCTCTGTCTTCTCAACTCTGTGGTTCCAGAGTGAACTCTGAGTTCAGACATGATGCTGGGATCTGAACTCAGGTTTTCCTGCTTAAATTATGCCTCAATCCTTACACTCAGCATTTTCCTTGCTTTCTCTTGCTTATCTTCCCTGCCCATGCCTCTATTTATCCAACACAGTTTTGTGTTTACTAGCCCTGTGTATACAATACTGCTCACGGCATGGCTTCGGTCCTATGTTCCCTATTTTGGAATCTAGATGCCCCAGCTCAGTTGGCAAGGTTTTCTCTCTGCCTATTTCACATGGCTTGCAGGTAGTTTTGGCTACCCTGTGTTTTCTCTCCTCCTCCATCCTTCTGTCTCTGTCTCCTTCTTTCTTGCTGTGCACATGCACACGTGCATGCGCATGTGTGTGTGTGAGGGAGAGCTGGGGGCGTGCGCGCGCTCGTGCACATTCCCCAGTTTCTCTGTGTCCTCACCCTATCTTTGTACAATGATAACAAACAGGCTGCACTAGGACTTTCTTTAAGAGCCTCAGATAATCTTCTGTTCAAATGCAGTCACACTCTGCCGTATGGGGACTTAGTGTACAGTATACAAATCATGGGAGAGCAGAGCTCAGAATACAGAGATCACATGGGCTCAGTATTCGCAGCCTGTAGGGTCCTGTGCCTATTTTTCCTGCAGTTTCTCATGCTCTCTACTTTCTCGGTAGTTTCCCTTAGAGTTCCTTCTTCTTGGATGCTTTGGAGAAGTTGTACGCTCTTCCCAGGAAGTGTTTCTTTCCATGTTTTCTTCCCTACACGCATGGCAGCTTTGTGAGGTTTTCTTCAGTACCATGTCTCAGACTGTACATGTCATATTGCATGCAAGGCACACCTTATAGTGATTGTATGCTTGAGATAGGTTCACACACTGCAAGCCCGGGCACCAGGATGGCAGCGTTGATGTGGTGGAATGGTAAGTTGGCAGAAAGGAAGATGCTGGGTCACTAGGGGTTCGTCTTTGCAAAGGATTAACACAGTCTTCAAAGAACTGGTTAGTTCCAAGATAGCAAGCTTTTATGGAGAGAGTGAACCTGGCCCCAAGGCCTTTTAAGGCATGTCCCTATCATAATGCCTTCTGCCCTACCACGGTATAGCCCAAAGCCCTCAGAGAGCTGAATAAACGGTAGTTTTATGTACTTGGATGCCCAAAGCTATGGTCTAAATGATGTTTTTTTTTCTCTATAATGTGCTTAGCCCCAGGTGTTTTGCCATAACAACCAAAACTACTAAGAGTGTGATGAAGGATGTCAAAATGAAAGGTTATTCTGAACATCCAGGATGACTCTATTATAAACAAGATAGAAAGGCAGTGGGAATTTGACAGGAAGAGGAAGTAAGATATGTGGTAGGAATCGGAGTGATACCAACTAGGGACCCTTAGCAAAAGCATGCATGCAGCTTCTGGACGCTTCAGCAGGTAAAAGAATAGACTTTCTCTTGCCAGTGTCTGAACTTAGGCCAATAGAAACTCATAACTTTTGGTCTTGGGATTGTGAGATAATATAAATTGTTGCTCTAAGCCACCAACTTTGTGGTACTTTGCATTAGTTCCATAGGAAACTAACCTGGGAGCTTGGTGGCCATGTGAACATTCTTTCCCACATTGCTTTAATTTCATCGTCTGGAATGTGGAGAACCATCTCACCAAGGGCATGGAAAGAGCAGGCCCACAATGATCAGCTCATCATTTAATCCTTGTGTGAAAGCCACCTTTTCGTCACACAGGTAGTCAGAGTGGTGGATTTCTACCAAGATTTTCTGACTTCAAATACACTGCGGCATGTTGCAATGAAACTATTAATTAATAGACCAAGGATGATGTTAATTCAACATGCCTCAAGCTTTCCTTTAAGAAGGGTCACTGAGAAAAAAATTATCTGTCACCTGGTCTGAAGTTTTTAGAAAAGCTGTTAGTACTTTATTACTTTATGTAAGAAAAAAAGTTAAGTTCCTTCTCTACTAAAGACATTTACACTGAATTTCTAGTATTTTGTTGTCTTTTTTTTTTCTTTTTCAGTTTTACTCAGGTTAGGTTATGCTTCCATGTCTCCTGTTATCATAAAAAGATGAAAACATATTTAAAATTAAAAAAATTATAAAATAGAGAGTTGAAGTAAGCCAAGGCTAGTTTAGGATTTTATTTTATTCTTGGTACATTTAATTTACTTCCAGTGTGTAAACAGAGACTGCTCGTTTGTCCCCAGCCACCCACCCTAAATAATCACATAAAACAATATTAATTACAACACTGTTTGGCTTATTAGCTCAGGCTTCCTATTAACTAACTCTTAAATCTTAAATTAAACCATTTCTATTCATCTGTGAATGGCCACGAGGCTGTAACTTACCAGATAAGGTTCTGTTCTGGCATCTTACTCCTTCAGCAGCTACATGGCATCTCCTTGACTCCACCTATTCTCTCTCTCTATCTCTTCCAGCCTGGCTATCTTCTGCTCTCTCATAGGCCAAAGCAGCTTCATTCATTAACCAATGGTAATAAAACATACAGCATACAGAGGGGAATCTATATCGCCAGTGCGCAGCATGTGTAAGCACCCAGGAATGGAGAACAGTAACATCCTTGGCCTCTGTATATCCTCACCTCTCATTCACGGTCAGAGGTCCCACAGAGAAAAATCACCCAACCCAGGAATACCCCTTTTTACTCTTTGCACTGTATTTTGACTATGTTCTTTCTGTGTTTAGACATGTTTAGATACACAGATCCCTTCCACTGTGTTACAGCTGGCTAAAGAGGTCAGTATAATGCCATATCACTCAAGTGTGTCATTTATCACGCTTATTTATTAAGGTGCATTTACAAGTAACATCACAACCGCCATGGTTCTCAGACAGCTTTCTTATTGTAAAGTGATGCTCAACAGTATTTGCATATCTCCTATCCACCCATCCATCTACCCATCCAGTTGAGCTTTCAGCACCAGCAGAGTAGACCACCATTTGGGGACTTTCCACCCACGAGCCAGACTCTGGTGCTATGGATAAATTGCAGTCTCTGCCACTGCAAGGACGTCTTTGACTTTTGGAACTAGAGGCCTGAGCAGAACCTTCAAAAACACACAGCAAGGACAGTGATCAAGGTGTTCCCCTGTGAAAGAGTTAGTGGGGAGGGGTGGGTAAGCGACAGATAAAGAGGAGAGAGTAAGAGAACACACATGGCGCAGAAGATGTGAGCTTTAGTGGGGGTGGAGGAGATCAGAAAGAAAAGAGCCTTAAATGAAACCTTTAGAGTATGAAAGGAAAATGATGATATGGATAGATTGGGCTCAGAATTTGATAACATATAGTCAAAGAGGATCTCTTTGCTTCCCCTAGACAAAAGCCTAGGCTGGCATTTGGTTGTCTGATGGAAATAATTTAGAACTTATGAGAATGCTATTTATCAAGTCAGAGAGCTTACTGAGATGCGATGCGTGCATCCTGACATCCTCCTCTTTCTCTTCTATTTTTCCCCTTGAAACATAACTGACAGTTGCTGCTACAGTCCAGCACTCTTGAAGTTGATGTACGCTGAGTGACAGATCCAAGATACGAGTAAAATACATTTTTGAATGTGCCGATAAAGGAAAAATGGGAAAAGGATGAAATTGCTGTGATAGGAGGTGTTTTTTTTTTTTAAAGCTCTTAGGAGGACAAATTGCTAATCAGGAATAGAACTGCATAGAGGCTTGATAAGTTCGAGCGCAGGAACCTGTCTGAGATGGAAACTCTTTTTAGCAAGCGGAGGCTTGATGAGAAGTCTAATGAGACCCAGCCGAAAGCTCTGGCTCCATTTGGTAGGAAGCAGAATTGTCAGGAGGTTTTCAGATGTCTGAATGCGCTGTAATAAGCTCAACAGGGCCGAGGTGGGGTGTCCAATTTTACAAGTAACCAAAAAGCTATCTTCAGAAGCTCATGATCTATAAAAGTACTTTCTGTCACCATTAATATTTGACAAATGGAAACCACCTGAGAGTATTAAATAATACTGATATGGATTGAGTCAATCATTGCCAGGATTGACGAATAATCAGCAATCCCACTACAGTCTATCACTTTATACTCATTGATACTAACTCCTGTGTGAAAATTTCACCCTCTCCTCTTCTTTCATACATGGGATTTGCCGAGAATATATGATTTTATTTTATTCCCGCTATCACTGACATTATGAAATAAATACGTATGTTCTGATAACATTCACTTCCTCCATTTTTACTTAGTATCAATGAAGCCATGTCAATGGCTATATGTAGCTTCTTGTTCAGTTTTGGACCTTATTAGATAGCAATGACAAAATACTAAGAATTTATCTCTGCATCTCTAGCTACAGTGAATAGATTTTGGTAGATGGCCACCCTTGCTGGACCAGCAAAAGGGGCTTTTATGGGAATTGTGGGTGCTTCTCATTCAAAGCATGTCAATCATTCAGTGCCTTTCTTAGAATCTTGAGACCCTCATCTTTCTGTGGTTATTCATGTGCATTTCTGAAAAAAAAAAAACAATTCTCTGTCATTCTGCATAGGAAGTGGAAATGTAGCTCTTTCTTCGGTGAAGAGGAAAGCTACTGTTTCCTGGGGTAACTGTCACATGTGTACATGAGAGGTAGGCACCCAGTCTTCTCCATAAAGACACTTTAAAAAGAAAGACAAACCACCTAACTTGTGCTAAAAAAATATCTAAAATAATTTCTTTGTCCACCACTGCCTTTTCTATATTCTTATCAAAATCAAAATTCCTCTGTTGGAGGACTCATTCCTCAAGAGGAAATCCTGCAGATATGGTGAGATTAATTCACAGGATGATATCAGACTATGATGGACTCTATGGTCTCCTAAGAACTGTACTTTGTCTTTATTACTGATTTTTCTTGGCACAGGCTATTAAACTTATGGAATACTCTGAGTCTGAGGTACTGGTCTCACTTCTCCTTTATAGGAGCCCAGTTTTAAATTTTAAACCTGAGTTTGTACTAATGAGGCATCATGGCTAGATGGTCTGATGGTTCGAACTGGTTTCTAGGAAGACCAAACACAGGATGCAGGACCAAATTTCTTCCGTCATTCTGTGGCTTCTAGAAAGTGGAGGAGAGACACAGAGGGGGCTCTGAAAACTGCTGAGATGTCCATCATCAAACACGGCCTGAGAATACTGTAGCTAACCTTACATATCTGTTCCTAGCCACTGTTTTCACCTAGTTAATACGTGTTCAGAACTCTTGTAATAAAGAATGAAATGTAAGCAAGCCATTATCCATGTTCTACAAGATCCTTTAGTAAACTGCAAAGGAGAGTCCTTGCTTTCTGGTCAGAGTGTGAATGGCCCCAGTTTTGTGACTGGTGTGAAGTGGGGTGTAGTCTTGTGCGACTGAGTACTCTAAACACTTCAGTCCTTATTTTTGTAAAATGAGCACGAGACTTATGCAAGCTCAAGCTGCACAAAATCCAAGCATGGAATGGATGGAGTGAGTGGGGTTGGCACCACCTGAGGTGCCCTCTTCTCGCTAGCGGAGGGCTATTGGACATGTCATACATGCTGGGAGAGGTTTCAGTTTTCTTTAATGGCATGACTTCTTTCATGTCGCCCAGACTCTGTGGCAGGACCCAGTGGCAGGAGTCAATGGGCAATAAAAATTGGACTAAACACACTGTAGGATATTCTCAAAGAATCAATAAGAAAGGAAAGCTCGGTAAAATTGCAGCACTGATTGCATTTAAATAATTAGATACCAATGCGATCCCTCTCTCTAGTGCATCCTCAGTATCCAGATGCCTCCAGTTGTCTCCACTCTCTGCCAACCTTTTCTCTAATCCCGGACTCAAAGAAGAATCGTTGACAGTATTTTCTCTGTTGGGGCCCTGTAATTACTTACAGTTTGCAAAAGTCAACCAGGTGTTGTGTTTAAAAACAAAACTTTTAAAGGCATTTGCTATTTATAGAGTTTAAGCAATTTATTTTGTAGATAATTACTCAACTTACCTTGAATGCTCTGCTGTATGCGTGCATATGTGTGTGTGTGTGTTTATGTGCTTTACATTTCCGAAAATTTTTTTGTGCCTCAGTAAATCTGACGAGAAGACTCAAGGCAGCTCGTGTAGCTCAGGGTAGTTTTAAATTTACGACAAAGCTCATCCTCTAACTGCCACCATCCAAGAGCTCGGATTACAGTTGTCTTTTCCATTCTGGGCTACAGAGAGAGATTGTGATTCTTATGGAGAAGCACAGATGTACTTTTGTATGCTGCTGGCTAAAGCTTGCATTCTGCAGCACGGTGGTAGAAACAGAAGGTGGCTCAGATAATGTCACTCTGAATTCACACCACTGAAATCATGCTCATTCGATCATTCATTCATGAATGAATGGGCCCTTTATGAAACAGCTTCTGTTTATGGTGGTGAAAAATTACTTTCCATAAATTAAGTATTTTTTTACATGCATGGCTGGAAATGATTTCTACATGGGACTTTTGACATGTGACTCAAGTATACTGTTCCTAACATAGGGTGGGAGCCATCTCTGAAAATTAAGGATCCTAACTGTAGGATAAAGAAGAGGACATCTTCCTTTTTTTATAGCTGATGTGGGAGTGTCATATAACAATCTGTTGATTTCATTGCTTAAGCAATAAAGAAACTGCTTGGCCCTGATAGGTTAAAACATAGGTGGGAGGAGTAAACAGAACAGAATGCTGGGGGGAAGAGGAAGTGAGCTCAGAGAGACGCCATGCTCCCCTCTCCCGGGCAGACGTGATTCAGCTCCGACCCAGGATGGACGTAGGCTAGAATCTTCCCGGTAAGCGCACCTTGGGGTGCTACACACGATTGGAAATGGGCTAGACCAGGTGCCAGAGTTATCCAAGAAGAGGCTAGATATAATGGGCCAAGCAGTGTTTAAAAGAATACAGTGCCCATGTAATTATTTCGGGGTATAAGCTAGCCAGGCGGCCGGGTGCTGGGGACGCAGCCCCGCCGCTCCTATTACTACATATAGCAAATATTATCTGCGAAGTATGTTACAGTAATTTGACAACTGAGGAATAAGTTACATGAATTTTCTGGTCAGAGTTGACTTATCTTTAAATGAGAGGGACAGAGAGATCATTTCTAAGTTCTCCTTTCCTTTGGCATCTGCTTTCTTACTAAATTTGTTAACATTTCAAACTACAGTCTGTATGAATTCATTGAAGACCAATCTATAATAGGTTACTAAGGAAAACTTGGATGCTTGGAATCTTCTATTGTCTCCAAATGGATATCATATATAATTCAGTGCAGCAGGCTCAATGGTACCATGAACTCTACCTGCCTTTGTTCAGCTCACAATCAACTTGGGTCGTGATGTCTCCTTGGCACACCTATGGTTCCACTTTTTCCTTCCTCTCATTATGTACCATTATTATGCATCCTTTTATTTCCATCATTCTCACCTTCTTTGCTCTCTAGAGATGACTTAAACATTGCACCAGGTCACTCCCGCACAGTGTTTCCCAGAGCTTCAGATGTGGGACTCTCTAAGAGCTTTGTTTGGTAGTGAAGTAGACACCGAACCATGACACCACTGTGGTCTACGGTGTTCGTCTATATGTGCAGCAAGTGAAAATTACAAGCTCATAATTCCAGCACGCAGAAGACTGAAGCATCATGACAGTGGCATTCACAGTCAGGGTAGAAGACAAAGGGAGGCTCGGAGGAGGAAGTCAGAGAGTTAAGGTGAGTGGGTGTGGTCGGACATTTGAAATGAAACACAAAGTAGGAGAAGATGCATTTGGAGGAACATGGGCTTTGTGGCTTGAATAGAAAGGTACATAGGAGACATACTAGACAGGCATGTGACCAGGAGACGTTTGTCCATGTCCAGGTTTGAGAATACTCTGAAAACATTTACCAAGGAAGAAGACAGAATAAATTAGTTTGACAGAGATCATTGTATAAGAAGTACCAAGAAGAGATTTTTAATAAACCATGTCTTTTTAAATTAATGGTGCATTTAATTGAAATCTATCTGTATTATGTTCATTTTTGTAGCTTTGTATGCTAGGCATTCAGTAGATATCATCAATAATGATTAATATCACCACTCAGTCCTGCTTTAAAATTATCAAATTTGCAGCGTGCATTCAAGAACACTATCTCAGACACACCTTGATGGCCTTAGTTTTAATTATAACTTTCAGCATTCGGAATAAGAAACTGAGGCTCAATAATATTGATCTTCACAAACCTGTCCCAGAATCACAACTCTGAGAAGAAGCTTGAGTATGGAATTCTTATTGAGTCCCCCATGTACATTCCATCTGCCTGGAAGTCGCCACACAGTACCCTGCTTAATCTGCCATAGTACTACTCAGCTCCAACCCAGCCCCAAATGCTCATTTCACTTTCTTCCTTGAAAACAAACTTTAGTCTTATCCTGGCAGCCGTCTGATGAGCATCATCCAGACTGAAGGCTTCTACTGACCTTTAAGAACAGAATGAGTTTTCACTAATAAAACTAATGTGTGTAAGGTACAGTCCCTGCCATTTCTCTTTGCTCTGCCCTCTACTATGGGGCATCTTTGCCAGGTTTTCTGTAAGCGTTGAGATGGCGCCCTACTGGGATTCCGGGATGAATATTGAGTATGGGACTCCATGGCAGAGGCAGTGTCTCTCTGCAGAAGTCAATAGCCTCTATTTCTCATTGAGAAGGATTTCACAGCTAGCCTCCAGCTGTCAGTCCCTTCGGAGATCCTTTCAGTGGTACTCACCATAATTCTGAAGGCTGTGTCCCTTTTCCTTGGTGGCCAGTAGCTCAGGACTCTCAGGGTCAGAGTCACTGATCCAAGCTCTTTCATCAGAAACTCTGGTTGAGGGCAGCTGAAGCGGTAAACCAAACTGAACCCTTTTTTCCTCAAATTGTGTTTGGTCATAGTGTTTATCATAGAAGCAGAAAGGAAAGAGAACAAGATCTATAAGGCTGCATGGATATGAAAAGTCACTAACAGGTGTGTTAAGTCAACGAATAAACGGTTTACCTGCTTCAGGAGCAGAACGGTAGCAGAGTGGGCGAAAGTGTTTTCTGTGCACGCACGAGGACCCAAATTTAAATCCCCCAACCACATGTGCAAAAACAGACATAGATGTGTGTGCCTGTAACTGGAGTAGCTGAGGTTGGTGACAGACAGGTTTTGGGTCTCACTGGGCAGCCAGCCTGATTAAACTCTTAGACCCAGGTTCAATGTGACCCTATCGCCATCTAAAAATGTGCACACATCCATATAGTGCTTGTACACATACACAAATACTCACAAATTTAAAGAAAAAAACATCTCTAGATATTTCAGCCGTGGATATTCAGGACACTTACTAACACAGTTGTCTGTTACTTTGGACCTATGTTTTTGTTTTGTTTTTAGCATTGCGACTTGCCTAAATCTTATTTTCCAAGAACTACAATAAGCAAGGTAAGAAATAACACTTCTAATTTTTTTTTCCCAAAATGTGGTGCCAGCCCTAAATTGAAACTGAGCATCTCCATCTCAACAGGAAATCTGCAGCTACAAGATGACATATTTCATCAAGCCGAGGACTCTAATGAACGGCAAATCTCTACCAAGCTTTGCTTTCTCAAAAGTAATTCTCTGAAAACAATGCTTATAAAGGGGATTTTTTCCCTGTCCTCAGTTTCCTAAGTTAATTGGGCCAAAATAGACCACCAAATATTAAGCAAATAGCCTTAAGTGCAGGAATCAGGAGCAGGTGTGGGAGGGAGGATGGATGAGCATGTATGTGAGTGAAATACAATGATGTACGTGTATGAAGAGATCAAGAGGAAACTTCTTTATTTTGTCTGCTAGAAGAATGAATGGAACTGGGGAGAAGGGAAAGGTAGATTGGGGAAGAAAGTGGAAGGAGGAGAAAAGTAGGAAGAAAGGGAAGAAAGGTAAGAGAAAGAAAGAAAAAAAATCCCAGGTACAAATCCTGTTTGGGCTACTTACTAACGTATTCTTAGGCACTTTGTTTAACATTCTGAGATTCAGTTTTTACATGGAAAATGGGAAGAACATGGGCTGGTGAGATGGCTCAGTGGGTATGTTGGAAGCACACTTCCCAGTGTGGCAATGTCAAGAGCTAGCAGGGCTTTGAGAACAGGAGGCCTAGTGGGCAGCCACTGGAGACCTTGCCCTTGGCGAACTCTCATGCAATTCTTTCGATGCAGTGGTTGTTGCTTTCAAGAATGTTATCATGGGAGAGCAAGACCGGCCCCTCCCTCCTCTTTCCAGCTTTTTGCCCTACCATGTGATATTTCCATGCAAATGTTTTGATCAGGGTGTCACCGTCCATGATGTGATGGGAGAGGACTCTGAAGGTCTGGGATGTGCTGTTTGAACTTCTGGATTTCCTAACTACGAGCCACACAAATTCCATCAAAAATACATTCCATTTTTTTTTCTTTATTCTTTTGGTTTTTCAAGACACGGTTTCTCTATAGCTTTGGAGACTGTCCCAGTACTCACTCTGTAGACCAGTCTGGTTTCAAACTCACAGAGAACCACCCATTTTTCCCTTCTGATTGCTGGGATTAAGGGCAGGTGCCACCACCGCCTGACTCAATAATACATTTCAGCAATAGGAAACTAATGATTGCAAACATCAAGGCCTGCATCATCCATAAATAACACAAGTTATAGTTAACATAAATTTAAGAAAAGAATACAAGAAACATGCATTTTGTAACCACATTTTCTATTTCTTAAAAAATTATTAAGGGTGAAATGGTGGAGTGGGAAAAATTTCAAATGTATAAATCTGACAATCTGAGCGCTACTCCCAAACCACCATGGAAGGGAGAGAATCAACCCTGAAGGTTGCCCTCTGATCTCCACATATATGCTGTGTCATGTGCACACCCACTCACGCCTATCCCTCTCTTTCTCTCTCAATGATCATATCAAATAGAATGAAATAAATTATTCAAGATGGCCTGGGAGATGGCTCGGCAGGGAAAGACACCTTCTCCCAAGCCTGAGAGCCTGAGTTTTGTCCCCTGCCTCTACAGCCCAGACGGTGGAGACAAGGAAATGATTTAGGAAAATTGTCCTCTGATCTACACATGCCCCTTTCTTCCACTATGATAATTATAATAACTATAACTAAGAAGCCAAAAGCTTAAAGCATGCAAATCTTATAGAAGAGAAGAAATGGTCAACTCCTTCTTAAATAATCTTGACTGAAGACCATTACCTAAAAATTTAAATCTTTTAGAGAACCTGGATTTAACATGAAAAGTTGTGCCTACACAGGGCTTAGTGGTGTAGAGCTGTGGGGCTAGAGCTTGGTAGAGAGAGGTGGGAGGATCATGAATCTCAGGTCAGTCTGCATGGTATGGCCAGGGCCTGTCTGAAAAGTAAGGGCAGGAAAAGGAAAGAAAAAGAAAAGAATGGCAGTTTTATACTGTTAGGAGTACTATTGCTTTGAAGGAGATCTAGAATTCCACAGTTTATCACCCAAACTTCAACAACAGGAAAACATTTGGAAAACAAATGAAATCATTTGTATGATTGCAGCTATAGTATAAGTTCCTTTTGATTTATTTTTATTCCTTTTTCTTTTTACAAGACTCTCCTTTCGGTCACTCTCAATACAGAGCAGTATAATATATTTGAAGTATTTTTAAAAATGACATGCTGATAGAAACACAAGATCTTAATAAATGTAATTTGATGAGAAGAAAGCAAACTTCTGCTCTTTTCCAAGAGTGCATTGTGACTTAACTTATCAGATGAAGAATCATTCACCCAGATGAAAGCCCCTAGTTACAGGCCACAATGTAAGAAAGAGATATCGACTATGCACCCGCAGTCTTAAATGTTGGTGTTGTGTGATAGATATCAGTGAGAGCTGGGAACTTCTTGATCAGTTGTTTCCTATGATGCCTGTGAAATAGAACCATGGTCACCACAATAAGATATTATAAAAGGTGTCACTTCCATCTTGGGGGTGACCAACATTTGTCTAATTGAACTTAAGCTCCACTTGATAAGAAGCTCATATCTGCTAATTTAAGCATAGATAACCATCCATGAATGGTGAGGCCATGGAAACTAGAAGAAAACCTACTACTACCCTCAAATTGGTGTACTTTCTAGCTGCATCCTAAGTACTTATCCTTATACCTGTAAATCCATAATGCATCTTTCATTGAAGATATGTCTTTGTGCAGTAGCTGTCCTGCCCATACCCAGGTTTTGATAAATCTAGCTTTTAGCATAGATGATTATGTAATCACAGTTGGAATCAGAAAACTAGCAGTCTTTATCCATCAACCATGCATTGGATTATTGCTGTGTGCAAATTTCTAGTTGTTCTAAGAGTTATTCATATAGTGCTAAGGTTTAATGAGAGCACAAAGGTACTTTAGAGCAGAAAGGTTAAAATAAAGTATATGAATCCTATGGGGCAGTGATCTGTGTTTTTGGAAAAAAAGAGAGTAATATGGAAGGGGATGAATGAGTGAATGAGAAAGTTTGTATTAGAATAACCAACACATAAAATCCTTGGGTTCAAGCTCTATGGGAACAAAACAACAAAACAAAACAAAACAAAAAAGTAACCAGAGACCTTATTGTTTATTGCTTTGATGAAATCTGTCACATGGATGACCACGGCATGATCTCTTGAGTTAAAGTGGTAGGTCAAGAGGTAATCAATACTGGCTATAAGGGAGCCTAGGCAGTTTGGTTGCTCACCTTAGGAGACCTGGATAGAGGTGGGCGGTCCTTGGGCTTCCCACAGGTCAGCGAACCCTGATTGCTCTTCGAGCAGAAGAGGGAGGGGGACTTTATCGGGGGAGGGGGAGGGAAATGGGAAGCGGTTGCAGGGAGGAGGCAGAAATCCTTAATAAATAAATAAATAAAAAGAAGGTGAGTTGTGAGCACGGGGTTTCAATAGGGGAGATAAATGAATTGGAAGCTGACAGGCATCAGGGAACATCCCACCCCTCAGCATTCTCACAGAAAAGTAGACAAGATAGAGACATCAAAAATACTTGAAGTCCAGTGGCCCCAGTCTGCCCCTCACCTCCATATTAGCAGCATGGGATCAAGATGAGCCACACTTCTGTCTTAATACCCAGATTCTTTTCCAACAATCATGGATTAACTGTATCAAATATTTTTCTTAATTGCCCTGCTAAGAGTAAGTCTATTTCACACTGTTTCTTATATTTGATTGCATTATGCTTGTGCACGGGCCCTAAAATTACTATCTAAGTGTGTAAAAGAATTTAGTCACAATTTTTCCTGATTGTGTACGGCCTTTGGTTTCACAGTTTGTTGCAAAACTATGTTATTGAATGCCTTTGCCTACTGGCCATTCCCTTCCAAGTCATTCATGATCCATGGAAGAGGAGTAACAGCAGCCTGTAACTTCTTCCATTTCTGCAA
This sequence comes from Microtus oregoni, assembly GCF_018167655.1. Taxonomy (NCBI): domain Eukaryota; kingdom Metazoa; phylum Chordata; class Mammalia; order Rodentia; family Cricetidae; genus Microtus; species Microtus oregoni. The sequence continues at coordinate 4,541,332 of NW_024543059.1, forward strand.
CTAGTTAGAAGATTTTCCTGCTCACTACAAGGGCCTAAGTCTTTGCCTTTATTTTTGTGATTAATGGAAGAAGGGATTCATGAAACAAAACACGGTGGGTGATAGAAAGTCATGAGGCACCATATCAACACAAGCAAAGAGCCAAGAGAGTATACATTAGTTATCTCTTCTCTATGTGTGGTTGATCTTAGGGTGTTAGGTTAAATAAACAATCCATTTGCTCTTCTCAAAATTCCCAAAGGATAATGCTGTCCCTAGGGGTCTATAAAAAGTAAAAACAGAAAACTACAGACATCTGGAAGAGGAAAGAGGCAATTAACATTTTAGAAGCATTTATACAGTCTAGGCACTAAGAAATTTACTGGCATGTTCCCAAACTAATACAGACAAAAGCAGTCCTTCTATTAATGTGCCTAGAAGTTGATTTTTCAAATCTAGGATCAATGTACTTATCTGTTTACTAAGGTTCCACTGTTTGATAACTTCTCAATCCTTGTTCCTCACCCTGTCGAACCTCTACAAAAGCAAACTCAGTGGTAAGGGCTGAAAACTTGTAAACACATCACACCACTTTCTCTGTCTCATTCTCCGAGTTAAGCAAATGCAGTGTGGAAGATTTTACCATGGCAATACATTCTTCTTTAGTTTTCTTTTTTTTTTTTCCATTTGCTGTGTGACTCTCTCGGTTCAATTACCACACATCACTGACTTCCCAAGCCACAGGGTCTGAAAAGGCTGGTTTGACCCCGAAAACCAGGTACTAAAGAGAACTGCTTGTCAAAATGTTGATTTTATTCATGATACATCCTCACTCAAAATTCTGTTTGCTAAAATGTCATTAAAATTGTATTAGCTTACAAAGGAACAGACTTCCTTATGGGTGTTTCACACATTCTTAGTTTGGGCAGGTCCCTGCCTTGTTTCTCTCCCTCATCTCTCTGTCCTTGTCATCCTCAAACACACCCATCCAAAGTCCTCCCCTTACACCCTAATATTGCATGGGTTTTGCTAACTTCCACAACCAACCCCCTTAAAGCCACTTTCCTCTCTCTCATGGGCCCCTTTTCAGTTTCCTGGGCTGTGCCTACACTGATTCCCACATCAATACACATTCATCAATAACTAGAAGTAAAGATCCCTATGTGATACAGAACACGTGGTGTCTGACACTGAGCCTAGGGTGCCTAGGAGACGGTGGTTCTCCACTTCTTCCAAGTTGAACTTTGACCTCCTTACCATGGGTGAAGCACCCTGCCTTGCTGATGTATCACACACCTCTAGCCTAGCTTTCCACACTCCGAGCCTTTTCTCTGGCTGTCTGCTGGGCTGCAGATGGTTTCATTTTATCTTCTTCTGTTTATGAACCAAAAAGTATACAAGTTTTGGACATCATAATGAAGGCCACCACACCTTCGTGTGGGTGTATCTTCAAAGATATTCTCTCATTCTATAGCTGCAATTTGTTAATGATATTCATGTTCATATCTCATGTTCCCAGCTGATTCTTTAGTGAAAGACCATGTTGAAAGACCACAAAGAGGCTGAGGAAAAGGGCTACAAGATACGAAATAAGAACATGTCAAGAAACAGACAGGCTCGAGAGGTAAACGGAGTTAAGATCAAGCTGAAGTGGAGAAATGAAGAGAATAAATAAAAAGGAAAGACAGACATGCTGCAGAATTGCAAGATGTTCATGCAGCAAGTCCATCCTCTCAAACACCTACACGTCAGGTCCGGGAGTAAGAGGGAGGCAAACCCGAGATGCACAAAGCTTGTGAATGTTACCACAATGAGGACATTCGCAGATCGCCTCTCTAGTTTGCACACTTAAGCCAGGGATTGCTAGGCATTCTCTGTAAAGGCATTGTGAGATCATATCGGAAATAAATGCGTTGTGCTCTATTACTGTTATTTTCAGGACAGACGAGTTGAAATACCTGCTATCCACCCTTAAGACCAGTCATCGGCTGTTGCGGCTTCCGGAAGGGTTGTCTGACCTCCCTGATAGCTACCTGGGTACTCGGCACATGTTCTGATAGAGAGATCTCCTTTCCTGACCCTTAAATCCAGGGCCAGAAGATGCAGCCACGGAGGAATTCAGAATCTAGGTATCACCTGACATGGACTTAAACAAGAGTTTCTATTGTCAGAGGGCACAGCTTCTGGGGGGATTAATAGGAGGAAATACAAATCACGGACAAAGCAAGGTAAGAATTATTTCATACGTGGAAACAAATTGCTATTTAGAGCATTAGAGCCAACTCTGTACCATATCTATTTTTGTTTTCTGATATTCTTCTCCCTTCTTATTAACATAAGTGGGATAATAATAAGGACAATTAAGTTGATCTCAGGCACAATGTCAACACGCTGTGTCCACAGCCTGGGCATCCCAAGCTTTCCTCTCAGGTTTGCGGTCTCAGCCCAAGGCTCTCAAGATCTCTAGACATTTCCTGTTAATTCAGTAACGCTGGTCAGCGGACAAGCACTAAACACATTACACAGAGTGTAATTTTCAAAATACAATTGGTGCTCCCTGTAAGAGCCCTGAATTAGCAAAAAGCTCACGCCAAGCCTAGGAAACAACCCTCAGGTTGTTGGTCAGCGAAATATAAAAATCTTTCAGAAGAGTATATACTGCTGTTCCTGTCCCGGATTGCCTTCCAGAACTTGAAAGTAAGACCCTCGTGCAGCTGATGCCAACTATTTCAGATGCAAGGGTTTGAGGGATTGAGCTGAAATGACCTGGAAGCCTCTTTCCTGAGAGTTGATTCTCATAGCATTGGAATCTGCTGTGCAAGCTGTCAAGGCAGAGGAGGGAATTAATAATCACGAGCTATTCTTACCCGTAAAGCCTAAGAATAACGGCAATGTCTGACTTTGTCAATGGTGGAACAGTGGTACTTTTATCTCAGAGGAAACCAACATCTGTTTAATAGGACTTTAGGCTTATTTGATATACAGGAATTCAAGCTTGGTACCCAAAACTTAATCAATTATCCATGGCTGAAAGGTCCTAGACATCAAAGGAGAACCCACTACTTCCGTTTTCCTAACCTAGCATAACTTCTAACTGTACTCTAGACACTTCTCCCTATATTCACAGAAACATAGAGCTCTCCCTCCCTCTCACAGAAGCTTCCTTTTGCAAAAGATGAAAACTATTACAGAGATCTCCCACCATTCGAGATGTAGATAATAAATGTCTGTGCTGTTACAGTTGTTATTTGCAACGCGACCCTACTCCTAAGGCTAAGGGAACTTTGATTTAAAAGAGGGAAGGAAGTTTGTAAGAGCCAGAGAACCAGGGGTCCTACTGCTAGATAGTGTTCTAGACACAGGATGATGACATCTCAGAAATACGGTTGTCTGAATATAATCAGAAAAATGGTGTCGACAGTTGACCAATCAATGTACGTGGGAGAGATTCAACAAGTTCGTATCCAAATGGACTCAGTAGGCAAGCTCTCTTTCTCTCTCTCTCTCTCTCTCTCTCTCTCTCTCTCTCTCTCTCTTTCTCTCTCTCTCTCTCTGTGTGTGTGTGTGTACAGACAGGCATACATATTAATAATAATTAAATAAAAAGAGGCTATGAATAGATTTGAGTGTGAGTTTGGGGGAAGGAGAGGAAATGATATAGATGAAAATAAAGATTTTTTTTAAAGCAAATGGCAAATTTATACAAAACCCCCAAACAAATAAAACAAGCAGGTTTAACACAGCTACCTTATGCCTGTTTCACAGAAGCATCTGCATATGTAGGGAGGTGACATACCATACGAGCTCACACACTACCAGAGCTGGCCTCAGTTCCCTGATGGCTTCCCACTACCCTAGAGAAAGTCTCTCTCTCCCGTTGTTCAGAATGTTGCCTCGGACTTTTCTGGTCTCCTCTCCAGCTGCTCCTCATCCTGCCCACTGTGCTCTGATAACGCCAATCAGTGCCTATGGAGCTTTCTATTCACGACTTTCCCCTAAGTGCATCCATTCCTTAGGGGATTTGTATGGCTGGCCCTTTTTAAATCAATCCTCTAGCCTTGGTACTTCACACTGGTTGCTCCTCCTATTCAGGATACCACTCAAACATCACCTTCTCCACGAGGGCTTTCTGAACACTCAATTTAACATAGTTGAGGGTGATGCAACACACCCCTACCAATACAAATGGCAGCTGATGCTATCAGCACATGAATTTTGAGAGATGTCCAACTGTCTATCATACCAAGAGTCTTATTTAATTATCTGATAAGGGGAACATACAACGGTGGGAGAAATAAGCCCAAGAGGCAAGTCATGGCAGTAAATGTCAATGTCAAAAATTAGTAAGCTTGGATAGAACCACTGCTATAGCCAGTTACACATTGGACATGTTCCCTAGTCCGTGTACAACCTGCTATCTCTAACACAAAGGTTTGGACCTAAGTGTGAATTTCCAGTCAGGTAATTTGTTTATTTTTACCTTCTCTAATACTCACGGTGCATAATAATTATAGAAAACGTTAAGCTTTTCGAAATGCCAGGCATGGAGTTGACCTGCCTGAAACCAGGAAATGAAAAACCAGAAGTTGGTGGTTACATATATACATCCTGTAGATGACTCAAAAGTTGGGCCGAGAGCATCAAAACCACAAAAAGGGAGAGGATGAGAAAAGGGCTAATTTATTTGTGTTGTCTTATTAGTTTCTCAGCAAGAGTTCCATTGACTTGATTTTAATTAAGCTTTCCTTCAGCCTTTCCTTCCCAGCCTTCTGGGAAGCTGAGTGAGTGTGGGTGCCAGGTGGGGATACGCCAAGAACTCTCTGATCTAATTTTTAAAATCCCCCTCCATCAGAAACAGCCACTACACACAGTCTGTTGAAAGATGATCTGTATCTGGCTGAGGAGTTCTGCTTGCGAGTTTGTGCTTAGTGGCACTAGAAGAGAAAGTACCACAGGGAATGGGAAATCATCACTTGGCTTCTGGGTCAGGGATCAGGATGCTGTGTTGATGGCCAAACTGTGCACTAGCAAAGTCTAGCGCAGCTAGCTGGGATACTGTGCGACTTTCTGAACAGGGATCCATTTCCCTGAACTTCACTTCTATCTATTGTTCAGTGAAACAAGTAGGTTGTGTTCTGCAGGAAGAATCAAGGGATTTAAAAGCCCTCTGGCATCATCCTGTCCTTATGTGTTTGGTGAATGTCTACTCATCTCTGGTAAGTTCAGTAGCTTCCTTTTCAGAGAGCCCTGGCCTATTGCCTACTTGTTTTAGTTAGATTCCTTTATGCGGTGTGTGGAAGGCAGGGCCTGTAATTTTTGTCATTTCCTTACATGACATTTTACATATAACAGACAAGCATGCGTGGGTAAAGGAGTGGTGGTTAAGAACAATAAGAGATGAGCATGCTGTGTCTAGCCATATGATGCTAAGTTAAATACAGCATTAAAGAGATTTGCTTGTTTGACTAGCTCACTTTTGTTGCAGATAAAGTGATAGCATGTTAGACACATCCTTAGTCTCCACATGTTAGCTCCCCAACAAGGGTGGGGTCAAAGTGGCTATTCTGTACAGTTGTGGAAGTATTCTTTATCTCATGTTGAGCCATAAGCCTTCTTCACAGCAGTTATTCCCTTAGGGCTCTTCACAGGGGCACACAAGGCACAGAAAACCGAAGTGTGACTTCATGTGTCTCTCAGGAAAGGAACAAAGCAAGCACTAGGACGGCATCAGGCCTTGAGGTTGAAATCTAGAAAGATCAGGTCGGATTGGAGGTTTTTCCCTAAAATTATGAAACTTGGTGGTGTAGACATCACAAAACAATCCCACACCAGTTTGGAATTATGATTAATAAAAGGGTTATTTATTTAAGGGGAAAACCTACAGATCACTGTACTAGACAACAGCCCTCTGTACGAACAGAAATAGAGCCTAGTACCTGGAAATGGAGCCGGAAGCAAGAGAGAGAGAGAGAGAGAGAGAGAGAGAGAGAGAGAGAGAGAGAGAGCAGGGCTACTGCTGCTTTTTTTTATATGATTTATTATATATACAACATTCTGCCTGCATGTATGCTCACACGCCAGAAGAGGGCGCCAGATCTCATTACAGATGGTTGTCAGCCACCATGTGGTTGCTGGGAATTGAACTCAGGACCTTTGGAAGAGCAGGCAATGCTCTTAACCACTGAGTCTTTTTTTTTTTTTTTCGAGACAGGGTTTCTCTGTGGCTTTGGAGCCTGTCCTGGAACTAGCTCTGTAGACCAGACTGGTCTCGAACTCACAGAGATCCGCCTGCTTCTGCCTCCCGAGCTACTGCTGCTTTTTAAAGCAGGAGAGACCATGCCCAAGTGGGCTGGTATCTTAAAGGCTATTGGCTGAAAGGGCTGAAGGAACTCGCGCAGCACCGCATAACTATTGGGGACAGGGGTGTGAGGGGGCTGTGCATGTGCCACATGCCAAGATCTCAAGTTCTTCACATAAGAATGTTCCTTCTCTGTATACAGATGCCTTCAGAGACAGCGGAGGCAAGAGCATGTGACTTAGTTAGGGTTTCTAAAGCCGTGAAGAGATGCCATGAGAACAGCAACTCTTATAAAGAAAAACATTTAATTGAGGTGGTGGCTTACAGTTTCAGAGCCTTAGTACATCATCATCATGGCAGGGAGCTCAGTGCCATGCAGGCAGACGTGGAGCTGGCTACGTCTTAACCAGAAGGCAACAGAAGTGAACTGTCACAATGAGAAAAACCTTAAGCAAAAGAGACCTCAAAGCCTGCCCCCTCACGACAGACTATTTAACAAGGCCACACCTCTTTCAGCAAGACCATATCTCCCAACAGTGCCATTCCCTATGAGTTTATAGGGACCAATTACATTTAAGTGCTACCACATGCATCCAGGGACTGCGGCATCTGTAATGCTTTGCAAACCACGTCCCGACAAGACCTTACTAGGCAAGACTTAACTTTTCTAGTTTCTCTTCTAAGAAAGAAGGTTTAGGCAAAAGGATCAATGTAAGAACTTACTTCATCCAAAATAGGCAAATTAGCTACTGGTTTGAAAGTGTGTGGGGAATAGATGTATTCATTCTTTCAAACAGGAGATCATCCCAAGCGATCTACGCTTTGTCACCTTCTCAGGTATTTAGTAATTCGTTCAATCAGTCAGGTTTTCTGTCTGTCGATTTAAACGTCATTACTGAGTATGTGCAAAGGTTGGCTGTGGACGGGGATCCCTCACTGCCTTAGATGGGAGGCTAGACAAACCATGGCTTTATGAGCATAGTGGGATGCTGTGTTCTATGCTAAGCACTTCATCCGATTTCACTGAAAAAAATGCAACACTCTCAGGAGGTAGGGTTTATTATATCTTCCATAAATATAGGGCAACAGAGCAGAGAAGTACACTGGCTAATTCACTACCAGGTGGTTCGTAGCAGAACCAGGTGGGGAAGCTGAGAGCTTTCCAAGCCTAAATCTTTACAAACCATTGGTTAAGAAGTGGGGTAAGATCTTGTTCTGCTGCAGACTCTAGTTGACCATGATGACTACACCTGGAGTCCTAGCAAAGCAGTCAGAGGAAGGTAGCTATTAGCCTTGGCTATCTCAAAAGCCCAAAGACAAGGAAAAAATGCATAGAAAATTATGATTTCTGACATAAGGGTTACAGTTCTCTTCCTCTTTCCTTTATTTCTCTCATTCTTGACTTATTTTTCTTCCTCCTTCTTAGGGTCTCTCATAGGGTCTCACTATGGTAACCAGTCATGACTGAACTTTTGATTCTCTTGCCTCAGCCTCCCAAAGGCTGGGGTTATTGAGTATGCTATTATGTGGAACTCAGACTCTGCTTTCTGACATGCTGGCTGGTGATGCCTATTTTGTAGCCTGTGCACACACTACTTTAGCAGCAATGCTAAAGAAGACCCACATGTCTAATCCTTCCTTTCCAGAAAGATCCAAAATCTCTGTCTTCTTCCCTCTGTCCTATATCATCCATGCATCCTTGGGGAACCTGCTTCTTTCTCTGGCTTCAATATGTTCTCAGTCATTCTACTGTTCAGTCAAATAAATTAATTACCAAACACATGTGGTGTTTATGTCTAAATGAATCAAAATTAAGTAAAATAAAATTTTATTTCTCCAGTTTTTCCTGCAGGTCTTAAATGCATTGGCAGCCATGCCCAGCCAATGACTCCAGAACTGCCAGTGCAGACTACAACATACCCTAATCATGGAAAGTCCTGCGCAACAATTCCCAGAGTTTGAATTGATCGTGAAAACTTCACCTCCACCTTCTCAAAACCCCGTTTACAAGAGCTATGGCCATGACTTATATTTTAGCTAATTAGGCAAAGTTTGACTGGAATATTAGACTATAGTCCTTGGCTCAAAACAAGGTTTTCTCGTTCTTTCTGTTTGCTGAACTAATGGAAAACAAACAAACAAAACAAAGAAACTAACTTGTTTCTCTGGGCATTCACGGGCCTCGCCCTAACAGAAGAGGAGGAACCCTGACAATCCCACAGGAGCTTGTCTCCCCTACCTTCTCATTCTTTTAATGTGAACTTATACAACTCTTCTTTTTTAGACCATTTGGGATTTAATTTCTGTTCAGCTAGCTAAAAAGCAACCAAGAGACACCTGGAGTCTCACTACAATGCAGAGCTACAGGCGTATGGCAAGGCAAAAGCATCCAATTTTGGCTAAAGAGAATTGTTGACTTCCAAGTCTGTCAGATAACTTGAGCAGAAAAATAGCTATAGGTAAGAAGTGCGTGAATACAGGGTGGGTGTGTCTCACAGGTGTTAGAAGACAGGAACATCTTCTTCGTATAAAAGAAAACTCTAAGAAAGCTACTAAGAGGAGGTGATGACGATTAAATGTGATAGAAAAGTAGCTGGATAGGGAGAAAGAGATGAGGGAGAATGTGCCACGTGGGGAATGAGATCCGAGAAGGTGAAGGGATTGCCAAGGCATTTCCAAGGAAGAGGCAAATACCTGGCTACTGTGTCTGTCCCTGGTGAATTTATTAGCCTAGAAAACGACAGAGCCAGGTTATATAGGTCATTACTGCATGAGTCTCCATGGAAAAGCTTTCTTCATATTTGTTTATCATTTTACAGTGTTGGAAACATCTTACCAAGAACATTTTGTTTGTTTTTTATGGTTTGCAGTAATACATCAGTACAGACAAATTAGGTGGACAATGAGGCCAAGGTCACAAATTAAGCAATGTTAAACAAAACCTTGAACTCACACACCCGGTGCCTGCTGTTGCAGATGTATGACCGCAAAAACTATCCTGGGAGTGCCTATGCTTCCCATTAATCAAGGACAGTGCCTGTAGGTTTAACAGTCATTCAACAACAGTACCCTGGGATAGATGACAAATTATGTGTTGGCCCTATTATCCCTGCAGATATGAACTATGTGACATTATCCTTGCTGTTAGGAAAGGTGATGAGGAGACCAGATGAGGCCAGGGCACCAGAAAGTAAGGTAGACCTACTTTTAGGGAATTTATAGGCCAGAAGAACATTTTTCCATAAAGTTATCAGAATGGTTTTAGGCTCATAGCTAGTGTTTTGTTCCAGGAGATAGCAGATAGCAAGGGATTTTAAAAAGAGGATTAATCTCATCAACTCTGCAACTTATTTCTATTAGTTCAGCAGTCTCTTTCTGTCTTTCTTTCTTTCTCTCTGTCTCTGTCTCTGTCTGTGTGTGTGTGTGGGGGGGTGCATGGGTCATAAAATAGGGAAAGAGGTAGAGAGGAAAGAGACATTTTCAAGCAAGCACCACTGAACGTTAACAGTACTGAAGCAGTCTGTACTTGTCCCGTAGTTACGTCGTGAATTCTCCCCAGAAACTCATGTATTAGAACACTTGCTTCCAAGTGTCAGTGATGTTGTCTTAGAAGGTTTTGAAACCTGTAGGAGGCAGTGCCTTTAGGTGAAGCTCTTGTGTACAAAGTAGGTCATTAGGATTGGACCTTGAGGTTTTACAACCTGGTCCCTCACTTCCTGTCATTCCTACTTCCTGACCATGGGTCTAGCAGGACTGTTTCCTGCTTTTACTGCCATGATGTAGAGTATGCCTTTTAAAACTATAAGCCCAAATAAACCCTTCCTTCCTTCAGATGCTTCTTGCTAGGTGCTTGGTCACAGCAATAGAAAAACTGATGAATATATTTTATAACTCTGAATCCTACAAAAATACAAAGTAGAAAATAAACTAAAATGTAATTAGAGTAAAATTTCTTGCAGGTAAGTTAAGATTTTGGTGGGTGTCAGCGCTTGCAATGCGAGCAACGAGGAATTCAGAAGTCCACTACTTATCCTCAAAAACACCTGAAATTGGCAACTGTCATATTTGAAAATTATCATCTTAGAAGCTACACATGGAATTCTGGATGCCTTTAAATTCTGCTCCCTCTCCAACTACAACCTCATGACATGGCTTTCTCTCTTCCCATGACTTGTGTCCATTCTGTTTTCTTAATGTGCTTTATATAATATGCATATCACTGGGCTCATGTTATCTGATCCCAAGGCTTCCTGAACTTCATGAGATCAGATTTTCAATAAAGATCACTGGTTTTCATTGTTTATATACCTGTATTGAAAAAAATGGCTATTATTATGGAATACAAGCCTGATCATTTCCACCAGTGTTGGAGAATTCAGAGTGGAAATATATTCTTGAAAGCAAAGTCAGTATGTGCTTGACTCTGTGTCCCCAAATTTCTGGTAAAAAATGTAGGGGTAAAAGTCAGGGTAACATGTAGGAGAACCATGTAAATTGGAGGCTCAGGTATTTCACCCATTTCTCATAGGCAGGAGCAGAACTGAGCCTTCCTTGGCACAAAATAAATGAAGAGCACAGGCGTTTCGTGGAGGGAAGAGTGCGGTGGAAATGTAGCTGATGCTAGCTAGCTAGAGTATAGAATGAATATCTAAATGAAGCAGTCAGATTCATTAACAAAGATCATTTGGCCGGAAATGTCTCATCCCTTGCTATCCTGTTCCATTATGAGGCAATGGAACACAGAATAATACAGTGTAGGGAATAGCCAACTTATCTAAATGTTAATGACAATAATTACTGGCCTGGAGAAAATCTTTTAGTTAGACTGAAATATTTCATAAACATTACTGAGAGATTTTTTTCATGGGATTAACGGTTCTCCCCACAATGAGGGCCCTTTATCAGAACATTTCCAAAGAGGATGAGCGCCAGGTCAGGTCAACAGGAGAGTCAGTAGCATAGGTTGTCATAAAGAGAGAAGTCAGGCAGAGAAGAGTGGGTACACTATAAAAGCTGCAGAGGCAAAGACTTGGTCATGTGAGACTTGGTAAACTATGGTTCTAGTGACAAGTAGACAATGGCCTTGGCTTTCATGGCTCCTTTCTTTTTCTTTCCTTCATTTTTTCTTTTTTCTTTTTTTGTTTCGTTGTTTGTTTTTTCGAGACAGAGCTTTTCCATGTAATAGCTTTGTCTGACCTGGAACTCACTCTGTAGACCAGGCTGGCCTCAAACTCACAGAGATCTGCCTGTCTCTGCCTCCTGAGTGCTGGATTAAAGTTGTGAGCCACCACCCAGCCAGCTCATGGCTTATTTCTTACTTCTCATGTAAGGTTCGTTCATCTAAGGAATAGTGAACTTTTGGGGGATGCTTGTACTGAAAGACAAAAGATGAGAATGTGGAGAAGAGAAGACTATGTCTGGGAGAGGAAGACAAATGTCATTTAACCAGCCTAAGACTTAGAAATTACAGAGAGAGAGAGAGAGAGAGAGAGAGAGAGAGAAAGAGAGAGAGAGAGAGAGATGATTCCTTAAGAAGTTCCTAACAAAAGAGCTTTGAATTGGGTTGAGCAGGTCCCCAGCATCCCCAGTAAATTGGGGAACTTGATTGAAATGCCAGTTCTTATGTCTGTTACTGGCACCCATTGAGTGAGAAATGGGGGACATCGGACCGAGTTCTTTGTGCTTACCAAATCTAGGGGTTTTCAGAATTATGTATTAGACTCAGCTTTTTCAAGGCTCCTAGAAGGTTCAATGTGTACTGTAAGAACCTAAGGTTCAGAGAGAAGAAAAAAAAATATCTATCTTTAAAAATAGAACTTGTTTCCAAGGATGGTCTAGTAAGGAGATGCCTGGCTAAGAAAGGGCAGAGAAATGTTGAAAGCACAGGTGATGAATAGATGGAAATGCACTTGCTGGAGAAAAGCTACTCTGGAAAGTGGCTGCCTCAGTTCCCTTCAAGGAGCTGAGCCTGATTTGACATGGGAGCATCCCGGAGTAAAACTCCAAAGGGTAGAAATCCCTGCTATCGACTACTCATTTAGAAAAAGAAAAAGCAAAGAGCAAAGAACCTCCCATTTGTTTTCTTAGTACATAGCGATGTGTCATAGGAAAAGATCATATTATGTTTCTCAGTCTTACTTTTGAATGTCTAAGGGAGAAAGTAAGGCCTTGGTTCACTTCACAAAGTAAGATACTCAGGGAGTGTCTTTTCTCAGACTCTGTACTTTTGGTAGTGGGTTTGGGGATGGGTACAAACAGCTAGACCAGCACTCATTCATCTCATCTATTGTCTACTAAGGAGAAATTTTGTACTTTCTCAACCTCTATACTCTGAGCTACAAGAACCAAGTACTGAAACATGGTAACTCTCAAACATTGGGGAAGTGTATTTGTGAGGCCTAGGAAACCAGCAAAGCAACTTTCATTCAGTCTTTAAAAAAAAAAAAACAATTATTTGTTTACCTGCCTTCTCTATGCCAGACTTGATTAACTGACTACATACTGAAATAGTGAGCAATGTTTCTGTTCTGCAGATATTTTATCATCATAATGGAGGAAAACATAGCAATGTTCATAAATCTCATGAAATGATAAGGAAAAATCTTATTGGGAAAAGGAATAGGGAATTTGGGAAGGCAAGGAGCTATTCCCTAGGATGGATGCAAAAGATCATACTAAGAGATGTTATTAGAGAAATTATATCAAAGTAAGAGCTATTAATACAAAGTTCATGAAGAAGTTCAGGCTGAAGGAATTTAGAACCGTGTGATAGTTGGGTGGTGGTGGCGCACGCCTTTAATCCCAGCACTCGGGAGGCAGAGGCAGGCAGATCTCTGTGAGTTCGAGGCCAGCCTGGTCTACAAGAGCTAGTTCCAGGACAGGAACCAAAAAGCTACGGAGAAACCCTGTCTCGAAAATTAAAAAAAAAAAAAAAGAACCCTTTGGTAGAGACAGCTCAGTAGCCCGATGTGGTGAAATCGAAATGAACCAAAAGGATGACGGGGAAGGGAAAGCTTAGATTTGTCTCACAAAGTACTTGACATTTACACCACCTGAAACAGATGAACGTCGGAGAAATATACACAGAAGGAGTCATGATCAACATTACATTCTCAGAGATTATCCCATTGTGTTGAGAAAACACAACAAAAAGAAATGTGTGAAGTAAAAGGACAGAATAAGAGATACTTCTATAAATCAAAATAAAAGACTGTAGTGTCTTGGTTCAGAGTAGAAAAGGTAACATTGGTGAGAAGTGGATGTATGTTGTAAAAGAAGTGGCAGAATTGAATGATAGGTTGAAGACAGAAAATGAGAGAAGGTCATTCAAGGAAGATTCAGAAAATTAAGTTTGAGCTTCTAGAAAGAGAAATGAATTTTTCTAAGGGAGGCTAAAAGATAGACAAAGTAGGTTATAGGGCACTGAGGATAAGAAGTTCGGTTACGGGATCCTTAACTGTGTGATATCGACTGCATAGCAATTGTGAGACACACACCACGAACCATGGTGGTGTCAGACATATATATGCATTGGCAAGTCGTGTTTGTAGATGAGAGACCATACGTCAAGGAACAAACTGGAAAAGTCATGCTGATACATTTTAAACCGTGGCACAGGATGACTCCCTCCAGTGATGGGTGGAAAGCAGCATTATAGAAATGACATCTGCGCCATTCCCGCTTACTCAGCCTGGTGCCAAAGACACAGCACAGAGCAAAGAAGGGAACAGAGTACACACTCGTCTGAGTCTCGCACTCCTGAGTGATCCTGTGAGGTAACCATGATGGATCGCCATCGGATTTGTCACCTCAGTTACTCATGCCATTGATAGGCTCATTTTGATGAAGAGGTGAGCATGGGTACCTAGTTGAAAATAGTTGTAAAAGAATGGAAGAGGGAAACTTGCAGCCACATTTTAGTCAACTTGTCTTCCTTGGAGAATCTGTGTATCTTGACCATGATTTTTTTTGTTTGTGAGTTATATGTGATAAATAAATTCATGGTAGAGATAGGCAATCATTTCTAAGATACCATCTTTCTCTCTTCTTTCCCAGGTCACATAATTGGGGGTCCTATTGCTGTGGTGAACCACCATGGCTGAAAGCAACTTGGAGAGAAAAGGGTTTACTTGGCTTCCATATCCTAAGTCATATTCCATTGAGGGAAGCCAAGGAACTCAACTAGACAGGAATCTGGATGTAGGAACTGAAACAAGGGACATGGAGGAGTACCTCTTACTGACCTGCTTCTTATGACTTGCTCAGCTGGCTTCTTAGCTTTTATTTTTATTTTATTGAAACTGACTCCTCTCTCATGTCATATATCCCAACCACAGTTTCCCCTACCTCTACTCTTCCCAGTTCCTTTTCACCTCCCCTCTCCTCCAGATCCAATCCCCCTCTATTTCTTCCTCAGAATAGAGGAGACCTCCAAGAGAAGTCAGTCAAACAGGATAAAGCAAGGTACAGGATGAGAAGGCAAAAGCTTTTCATCTCTTCTAGACTGCCAGCCCAGGGGTGGTACTACTCACAAGAGCCTACCTAGGTCTCTGCACATCAATCACCAACCAAGAAATGCTCTACAGGGCAACCTGTGGCAGGATCTTGTGGAGGCAATGTTTCAAGCTTGTGTTAAGCTGACATAAACACACAATTCAAGTAGATAATCAATACATTTCACCATCTATTTAATCATTGATTTCACCTCATTATGTTTTAAACAGAACCCCACAAGGAGCCTTCATTTAAATCTCCATTTCATAGATAAGGAAACTTAGATACCTAGGACTTAAGCCACTTGTCCCAGACCATCCCACTGACATTTCCCATCACCATCTAAGAAAGGGTGAGTATTTGGGGGTATTGGAGATTTCCAGCTCGTAGACCCCAGAGGCTGCAGTTTTATTCTCGCCAGCTTTCCTCTGATAGCAGGTTCAGGAGTGGAATGGCTTTCATTAGAGATCAGAGGATTTTCAGAGCAGACTCCTGCAGAGATAAAATCCTTGGCTATTGCTGCAAAATAAAAGATACAGCATGTGCTCCTGCATTCGCTTGCTCCTGTTTTTTTTTGGGGGGGGGGTTGGCAAATAATTTTTTTCTTACTCTTTCATCTGTACCCTTCCCTTTAAAAGCTGAAAAGAAAGTGCTCTTGAGTAAGAAATGAAAAGGGTGGGGGGACATCATTTGTAAAGAGGCTGCATCTATACATAATATTCTATAACAAAGTAAATAAAACTAAAGTAAATGAAACAGCTAAGAGACAATGTTGAGGCATTTTTTAAATTTAAATTTGACATTTTCTGTCCTGGGGGATAATTTTTCTTTTCATCTTGGCTCATTATTATTGACTATCATAATGGCATAGCACTTGCCTTTCTGCTAACTTTTTATCATGCTATCATTCCTTGGGTAAAGACCTTTACAACCTGGATTGGTCCCAACTCAACTATTGCTCTTGTGTTTGAGGGGCTTTCCTTGGCCTATATTAGTGAAACAGGATGATAGAGTCAGGTGGGAACAGGGGTAAGGACTTGCTGTAGTGACCCGTTATTGTCCATTTCATCATTATCCAAACAATACATTCATTTATTTCTGCGCCAGTAAAATATTCCATGATTTATTCTTCCCGCTTTCTCTTGTCCCCTTTCATACATTGTGATGTTGTAGCTCCAAGCACGTTATAACAAAGCAGCAATTGACCACATTAATCATCTCATTTGAACCCTTGAAGGTAGCACTTTTTTTAAACTTATTTTTTAACTTGTCAAATGTCTGGAGTGTGAACAGGAACATCAAGTTCCTGCCCAGTTCAGCTGCTATGTACATATTCCTATTCATATCCTACCTAGGAATATCTTGTTTTTCTGGCTTCCATGACGTTTCTTTTACCTAAGCAGATTTCTGACCCATCATTTGTTAGTTGTTGCCCATCTTTCAGACTTCAACTCAAATTTATTTCCACATTATTTTTCTCATGCATCCATAACTACTTTCAAATAACTGTGAGATGTTCTTCAAGGCCAAGCACGTCTGACCTACCTCCTAAACCCTGAAATGTCTGTACAGCATAATATTTTGTTACATTTGTCTGATGACTATAGAATCTAAATACATATATGACTATTTCTATCATATGATATATATTATATATCATTTTATCATATGTAAATATCATTTCCCATCATATAGCTTCACATTTATTAATAGACAGCACATTTAGTATGTGCTAGATGAATGAATTCAAGATACCTGCTTTCTGTATATGCAGAGAGAGAAATGATCCTTAAAATGTCTGCCTTGCAGAGACAGGGCCTTGAGATACTGCAAACCATTTCCAGGTATCCATTATGTTCCTCTGCCTCTGTCAGGTGTCTTTTTAACCTCAGTAGGCAATGGTATTTTTGTAGTGGTACGTTTTGGGCAGCCAAATTTAAACTGTGACTATGGTGGCCAAACCCAAACGGAGCCAATCATAAGTCATTCATCAGGAGTCTGGCACCTAGCCTATGCTACATCAGTCCATATAGGACTCTCATTTCTGGAACTGGAGAATATTAAAAACAAACAAACTAAACAACTGCGAACAATACAAATGCATGCACAAGCACACCACAGCAACAACAAGATCCAAAGCTAAAAATAAACATCAGATGTTTTACACAACTTGGGTCCAGCAGCAGAGAAAGTTGCTAGGCAGAGAATTGACCAGAATGGCACAGATGTTCAGAGTGATGCTCAGGCAGGTCTGGAGATGATGTTCAGAGTGATGCTCAGGCAGGTCTGGAGATGATGTTCAGAGTGATGCTCAGGCAGGTCTGGAGATGATGTTCAGAGTGATGCTCAGGCAGGTCTGGAGATGATGTTCAGAGTGATGCTCAGGCAGGTCTGGAGATGATGTTCAGATTGATGCTCAGGCAGGTCTGGAGATGATGTTCAGAGTGATGCTCAGGCAGGTCTGGAGATGATGTTCAGAGTGATGCTAAGGCAGGTCTGGAGATGATGTTCAGAGTGATGCTCAGGCAGGTCTGGAGATGTTCAGATTGATGCTCAGGCAGGTCTGGAGATGATGTTCAGAGTGATGCTCAGGCAGGTCTGGAGAGCAAATCTTGGTGTTCCTTAGGACTTCGCCCTCTCTTGGTGTTGTTTCTATTGTAGGGCCTGGCTGCCTGCCTGCCCTTGAGCTGTCTCCCCAACATAGCTCTGGAGCCTCCAGAGTGAGCCATCTCTGAGGTATTCACACTTTCAGTTAAAGTATTCTAGTTACAGATTATATAAAATCTCTAATAAAAGCAGAGCAGGCACTGTATGCTATACTTGACTTGATGAATCTCATTTCTTGATAGAAAGCAATCTCTATAAGGTAAACACATTAAATAAATAATTGGTGTAAGTATATTTACTTCAATTGCAACTACTCAAAGACCTCTTGATCTGGCTGATGTTTATTGGACATTTTTTACATAACTAGAGTAAGAGCTTTACATATAGGTCTAAGCTTTACATAATTTCTCTTAAGCAAATTGCTGATTTTCCCTATTATTTCAGCTGTTTTCTGTCTCTGCATCCTTTAGTATAAGCCTGACAATTAGAAAGCTCTGCAACAATTTCTTCTTTTTGATTGTTGGATTCCTGAATAACTCTTAATGTCTTAATAAGCCCAAAGACGTCCAATTGTGAATGGCCTCATTTCAATAGTTAATACTGTCATAATGTTAAATCCACGTAAGAGGCTAGTCTGAGCCTGCTTATGAGAGATTTTCTAGGTTAGTGTCTAGGCATGCCTGCAAGGAATTATCTAGATTACATGAATTAAGGTTGGAAGATGAACCTTAACTATGGGTGGCGCTATAGCAAGGGCTGGGATCCCGAATAAAAATTAAAATGGAGAAAACTAAAACTGGCCCCAAACCAACATTTTCCATCCATCCATCCACCCATCCACCCATCCATCCATCCATCCATCCACCCATCCATCCATCCACTCACCTACCCCTCCCTGTCTCTCTCCCTCCTTCCTTCTCTCTCTATGCCTCCACAACTGTGGATGAAATATAAGCAGTTGCCTCATATTTCTGCCTCCATAACTTTCTTTCCAGCTAAACAGGCACCGGAACATGGGGCCAACACAAGAACTTCCCTCTTTATTTGTTTATGACCAAATATTTGGTCACAGCAACAAGACAGATAACGAATGCATTCACGCACATTCCTAAATCTTTCTGAGTCATTTTACACAGATTTATAACCGTCATTTGGAATTGGAGATAGATGATACATGTTACAATCATCTGAAAATATAGAATAAATAATAGTTATACAACATTCTCAGTAGTTTAAGCAGGTACTATCAAGCCGATGTTACAAATGAGGTTGCAAGGCCAGGAAGTTCAAATGGCATGACCAAATTTACCAAGTATAGATATTAAATAGGTAATTTAAAAACACATTATTGTCAGCATGTACCAAATATGATTTATTCGTAAAATATCTGAAGCAAGACCTACTTTAGAGAAATGATAACTATGTTTGTAAAATATATCAGAATATACAAAATTAGGGACATTGACCTTAACAAAGTCAAATGGAAAAGATTCAAAAACTGTCATGATGAAGAATAGAGAAGTAATTCGGGGAAACTGAGCTGATCTCGAAGTGAAGGTGAACCAGGTTGATGTCACCTCCAGGTGCCTCAGTTAAAAGACTCCAAGATTTGATCACAGCATGCATAGCACGGAGGGAAAAACAGAAGGAAACACAGGTGCATTCTCACGGAGTGTGAATGGTGCTGAGGCCACTGCATCTGTAAATGGTTCAATGGTGCAGAAGACACTGAGTGTGCAAATGGTGCAGAGGGCACTGAGTGTGTAAATGGTGCAATGGTGCAGAGGGCACAGAGTGTGTAAATGATGCAAAGGTGCAAAGGGCACTGAGTGTGTAAATGATGCAATGGTGAAAAGGGCACTGAGTGTGTAAATGATGCAATGGTGCAGAAGACACTGAGTGTGCAAATGGTGCAATGGTGCAGAGGGCACTGAGTGTGTAAATGGTGCAATGGTGCAAAGGGCACTGAGTGTGTAAATGATGCAATGGGGCAGAGGGCACTGAGTGTGCAAATGGTGCAGAGGGCACAGAGTGTGTAAATGGTGCAATGGTGCACAGGGCACTGAGTGTGTAAATGGTGCAGCGGGCACTTAGTATGTAAATGGTGCAATGGTGCACAGGGCACTGAGTGTGTAAATGGTGCAAAGGGCACTGAGTGTGTAAATGGTACAATGGTGCAGAGAGCACTGAGTGTGTAAATGGTGCAATGGTGCACAGGGCACTGAGTGTGTAAATGGTGCAATGGTGCACAGGGCACTGAGTGTGTAAATGATGCAATGGTGCAGAGGGCACTGAGTGTGCAAATGGTGCAGAGGGCACAGAGTGTGTAAATGGTGCAATGGTGCAAAGGGCACTGATTGTGTAAAAGGTGCAGAGGGCACAGAGTGTGTAAATGGTGCAATGGTGCAGAGGGCACTGAGTGTGTAAATGGTGCAATGGTGCAAAGGGCACTGAGTGTGTAAATGGTGCAATGGTGCAGAGGGCACTGAGTGTGCAAATGGTGCAGAGGGCACAGAGTGTGTAAATGGTGCAATGGTGCACAGGGCACTGAGTGTGTAAATGGTGCAATGGTGCACAGGGCACTGAGTGTGTAAATGGTGCAATGGTGCACAGGGCACTGAGGGTGTAAATGGTGCAAAGGACACTGAGTGTGTAAATGGTGCAATGGTGCACAGGGCACTGAGTGTGTAAATGGTGCAATGGTGCAGTGGACACAGAGTGTGTAAATGGTGCACAAGGCACTGAGTGTGTAAATGGTGCAATGGTGCACAGGGCACTGAGTGTGTAAATGGTGCATTGGTGCACAGGGCACTGAGTGTGTAAATGGTGCAATGGTGCACAGGGCACTGAGTGTGTAAATGGTGCAGAGGGCACAGAGTGTGTAAATGGTGCAATGGTGCAGAGGGCACTGAGTGTGTAAATGGTGCAATGGTGCACAGGGCACTGAGTGTGTAAATGGTGCAGAGGGCACAGAGTGTGTAAATGGTGCAATGGTGCAGAGGGCACTGAGTGTGTAAATGGTGCAATGGTGCAGAGGGCACTGAGTGTGTGAATGGTGCAATGGTGCAGAGGGCACTGAGTGTGTAAATGGTGCAGAGGGCACAGAGTGTGTAAATGGTGCAATGGTGCACAGGGCACTGAGTGTGTAAATGGTGCAATGGTGCACAGGGCACTGAGTGTGTAAATGGTGCAGAGGGCACAGAGTGTGTAAATGGTGCAATGGTGCACAGGGCACTGAGTGTGTAAATGATGCAGAGGGCACTGAGTGTGTAAATGGTGCAATGGTGCAGAGGGCACTGAGTGTGTAAAATGGTGCAATGGTGCAGAGGGCACTGAGTGTGTAAATGGTGCAGAGGGCACAGAGTGTGTAAATGGTGCAATGGTGCAGAGGGCACTGAGTGTGTAAATGGTGCAGAGGGCACTGAGTGTGTAAATGGTGCAATGGTGCACAGGGCAATGAGTGTGTAAATGATGCAGAGGGCATTGAGTGTGTAAATGCTGAAATGGTGCAATGGTGCAGAGGGCACTGAGTGTGTGAATGGTGCAATGGTGCAGAGGGCACTGAGTGTGTAAATGGTGCAATGGTGCACAGGGCACTGAGTGTGTAAATGGTGCAGAGGACTCTGGATGTGCGAACGGTGCAATGGTGCAGAGGGCACTGAGTGTGTGAATGGTGCAATGGTGCACAGGGCACTGAGTGTGTAAATGGTGCAGAGGGCACAGAGTGTTTAAATGGTGCAATGGTGCAGAGGGCACTGAGTGTGTAAATGATGCAGAGGGCACTGAGTGTGTAAATGGTGCAATGGTGCAGAGGGCACTGAGTGTGTAAAATGGTGCAATGGTGCAGAGGGCACTGAGTGTGTAAATGGTGCAGAGGGCACAGAGTGTGTAAATGGTGCAATGGTGCAGAGGGCACTGAGTGTGTAAATGGTGCAGAGGGCACAGAGTGTGTAAATGGTGCAATGGTGCACAGGGCACTGAGTGTGTAAATGATGCAGAGGGCATTGAGTGTGTAAATGCTGAAATGGTGCAATGGTGCAGAGGGCACTGAGTGTGTGAATGGTGCAATGGTGCAGAGGGCACTGAGTGTATAAATGGTGCAATGGTGCACAGGGCACTGAGTGTGTAAATGGTGCAGAGGGCACAGAGTGTGTAAATGGTGCAATGGTGCCGAGGACTCTGTGTAAATGGTGCAATGATGCAAAGGGCACTAAGTTGTAGAGCCTGGGAGTCTGCTCTGCAGTCAGAGATATTAACACAGCATAGACAATGGAAACAAAACTAATACAGGGCTTGGAAAATACCTCTGTTAGTAAATGCTTTTTAGTCAATCACAGAGGTTAGAAGTTCAACCCTTAGCACCCATGTATAAAAAGATTCAAGGTGGCATGCATTCATAACCCAGAACTGAGGAGGCAGTGTTAAAAGACTCCTGGATTTTCCTAAATGGATCAGTTAGTTTCAGGTCAGTGAGGGATCTTGTCTCAAAATCAAGATGAAGAGTACCCTGCAGAACTGCGCTCAGTGTGGAACCTGGGACTGCATAAACACCAGCACAGAATGGTCTACTAGAGTGCCTGAGTGAAGGGATGCAAAGAAGTAGTAGGTTATTTCCAACCAAAAGTAGGAGGCTATGACAATCTATTTAGCAATGAATTGGTATTGCAGACACTGATAGAAGCTCATAATGATCTCAGCATAGAAAGTATTGATGGATATATATATATCCATCAATATATATATATATATATATATATATATATATATATATATATATATATATAATTCATTTGAGAAATCAAATTCAACAATATAAGTAAAGTTGAAACTATATATGTTGGGAAAAATGTAATGAATATGACCTTTTCTCTCCATATTTTACTTTTTCCAAATCCGCAAGGTCAGTCTAATAACAAGCAAACAGATTTCAACTGAAAAACTTTGTATAAAATATCTTATCTGACCCAAAATCCTCAAGGCTGTGAAAATTTATTATGTTTGAGAAATGATCACAGTCAAAAGGAGCCAAAGGGGACACTTATGAAGAAATAAAATATTACCTATATATTATTCTGAAACTAAGAATAATAACTAAACAAATAAATAATCCCAATTTCAGGTCACTATAAATAAAGTTTGGACCTTAGTAGATTGATAATAAAAATGCATTATTGTTGGATCAGTGATTTGATAAGTACATTAAAGACATGCTTTTATTAATGGGAAATTAATTGTAAGCTACATAGGAACTTTTGGTGGTATCTTTTCCCTATAAATCTCAAAGTATTCTTCTGAAGGAATAAAGTTAATTTAATAAACTGCATGCAAAGAGTGGCTCAGTATATATAAAATTGTAGATCAGTGCTTATATATACAAAGGTATCATAAGTATGTTATTGGCAATATTAGCAATAATAGGTTTCAGGAATGTATTTCAGTAAATCTTCCTTATTCTTTTGTGACAATTATTGGACATTATTTTCTTGAAATAACTTCTGTCCCTTTATCTTTGGGTACCTCTTGCTACTTTACTCATCCCATAGACTTTTCTTCTGCACTAAGAAGCAGCAGCTTCCTCCTTGCTTGCAGAGAGCCTCACGGCATGCTGCAGCAGTGCCGCGGCATTGCTTCCTCTCTTTTCATCTGACACACTCTGATTTTCTTTCCCATTGAGATAGTTTCTAACAGTCTGAAAAGAGCCAATCAAAGTAATTGTTGAATCTTGATGACCAGAACTTCATGTGCCAAGCATTTTATCCTAAAACTGGGTTATTTAGAGTCCAATGAAGCCAGGAATAAATATATAACACTAAGTAATTTGGGGAGAATTTTCAGAAAATTTCTGTCACTTGGAAGCATGAAATTGCATGCACTGCAGTGGAATGAAATCAAATCAATCAGCAGCTTGGGATCTCCCAGGCAGGCTCCACAATCAGCAAGACTCTAGAAGCTGCACGAGGAAGAGACTGCTGGGGATTGGTGGCAAAATACCTGGGACCAGAATGCAAAGAGATTAAAGCTTGCATTCTGAGAGGTCCAGCTTTGACTGCAGACAACAGAGCAGAAGTGAAGTTGCCATTGTGCTGAGATCTAACGCTAAATCTTATCCGGTCTGTTAGGTTGACTCAGTGTCTCCTCCTCCCCACATAGAAGGAGTCCAAGCTCCTCAAGGTCAAATGGAATTTTCCTGAGGACTGTGTCAGTATGTGTCTGCTTGATCCCATTTTATCACCTCCTCTACTCTACGTAAACTCAGTAGTATCAACAGATCTTCCTTGTTGATGCATGAACCCCCGAACTGCTTTGCTTAGATCTTTCTACCCCTGTATAGCATGCCCACACCACATTTCTGGCAAACGCCGAGATTCTATCTCTTGCGAAGTCTCAGCAAAACCACGGTATGACAGAATACTGGGTCTTTGCACACAAACATGCTGTGTTAAGCTGTGTAGAAGAACTTCTCCCACTGAGGTTCTTGGTCTCCTCTGCAAGTCTGAACCCTTTGGAAACAAAGGTTGCCCTCTACACAGAGAAACTAAGGATGGAACACAAGACTGTGGTGATGAATGCATAAAGGAATGTGACTTATGGAAAATAACAGAATTTGGAACAATCTATTTAACTTTTTTAAAAAAAATGCAGTGTAACAGTTTTAAAACCTCAGGAATTATTGCCAAAAGACATCTACGAAAGCACATGACTCTGTAACGTGAAATAAACACTAAACCTAAGCCAAAATCAAGACTGAGGATGACTGTAACAAACCTATTCCAAATGCTAAAGTTTCTACCGTAAGTGTGATATGGAAAAATCATGGTCCCCAGTCCAGGAAGGTAGAAAAGGAGGCAGAGGACATTCACAAGTATTAGAAATGAGCTGAATTCTCCTGTAGTCACGTATGTGTTCATCAAGAAAGAACCTCGAGGAGTGATCAGTAATGAGGGAGCTAATGGAAAATTATCCGCCAATGAAATCTGTGACCGTTCCGAGGACAATGGAGCCACAGGCTGAAGCTTTCAGAGCTTTATTAAGAACAAATCATGCCCGAACATTTTGATAGTTTTTTTTTTATAGTAGCTGCCCAATTCCTGCCACACTGGCTCCATTGGCTCCACATTGCCTTCTAAATCAATTCAAAATGCCTTCTTTTGAGATGACCTTCAAGGTTCTTCAATATTCAGTTTATTACTTTCATTTCCACTCTTCTGTTAATTTTTCTGCTGATATCTGTTCTGGCTCTTTGACTTCGGTCACATACTTTGCACATACTTATATCACAACTTTGTACCTGTACCTTTCTTTACTCTAAAACCTTGGGTCCATTCAGCTAGCTACTTAGGGCTACAGGTCCTTTGAGGTCCGGCCCTTCTCCCTGAAGCCAGTCTGTTCATACCAGTTTAAATATTGAAGTTAATTTCCCATTCCTTGTTATTAATTGTGCATACATCCATTACTGTTCTGTAATGCCGTTTCTTTTTAAAATCGCCATTTTTCCCTGTTAAGTTGTGAATCCAGATTCTAGAACTAAAATTCTACTATGATAGCCGTTCTTGTGCTATGTTCACTGATGTTCCTTCTATAAAAAGCACATATACGATGTAGCCCCAGTCTCTCTCTCTCTCTCTCTCTCTCTCTCTCTCTCTCTCTCTCTCTCACACACACACACACACACACACACACACACACAGACAGATGATTGCTTCTTATGTAATATCCAATATACAACATACCTTAAGACGTATGCTAAAATGACTATTATGGATGTAATGGTCCAGAATGGAGTGGAGCAAGCACTCAAACAACAGACATAAATTGTAACAGCCTTGGCTGACTCTGCCCATGACACAAGTGCCTTGTCCTTCAGAAACTGCACTTGACTGTGAATTATTTCTAGAAAATAGGGTTCTTGAGTAATTTTTCATTGTCCATTTTATCTTCCTTGCACTAATTTTGTAAAACAAACTAAAATACAAATACCTTATCTTTCTTTATAGAATTACATGCTCAGTGATTAGACTATATGAAGAGCTGAATCATTGTGACCCTAAGTGATGTGAATAATACATTGCAAATGTATTAAACGGCAGAGCCTACTCAGGGAATTAGACATGATTCTGGCTAGAAAGCAGGGTTTCTGGTGTCCAGCAGGACTTTTCATTTTGCACTGTGGTCTCCTGAAAAGACGAATACATCTCATTTTCCAGAAGCCCCAACACACTCTGTTTAAAGAACTCCTGCCACAATGACAGAATAGCACACCGCCACCTTTGTGCGGTTCTATTTAAATCACTTCCTCCAAAGCGTTTTCCGGTCAGTCTAATGGAGTGATCAGGCATACGAGATGGAGATGGAATTGGTGAAGGTCAAAGCTGACCAGGTCTGCAGACTAAGAGTTCTCTCCATCACACTGCGGGCTGCAGCTCTCTCATCCAGCAAATTGTAATGGCGATGCTATCTATGCCTGGATGAATGATAAGATTTAAACAACACACACTAGAACATTTACCGTAGTTAAACCCACAATTATCAGCGACTAAATATAAAGAATCTGGTGGCACCACTGTCACGGATATATTTTGTCCTAACCATTGACCTATAAGTGAGCTTAGAGCAGTAGTTTTCAACTTGCGGGCCATGACCCCATTGAGCAAATGGGTGAAATAACCCTTTCAACAGGGGTCACTTAAGACCATTATTCTACAATCTAATATTTACATATCTGATATATGTAATTTTATAATTCATAAAAGTAGCAAAATTATAGTTATAAAGAAGTAACAAAAATAAATTTATGGTTTTGGAGGGTCACTACAGCATGAGGAACGACATTAAAGAATTGCAGCATTTGGCAGGCTAGAAACCACTGGTTTAGCCTGTCCCTCCCTCTATTACAGAGAAAGAAAGCACATAGAATATTTTCATAGCACTAAACATGTGTCTCTCTAACTCACATGCATTTAGCCACTGAGTCAGTAACCTAAGCTTCTGCCTGCAAATTTCATCAGTTCCACTCTGAAGATACCCACACCAGGGAAGTGAATGGAAAACTGATGGTCATCAAAATGGAAACAGTATCAAGATGGACTCTCTGAATGGGTCGATGTAGCCATTAAATAATATACTCTATGACATGGAATAGGTTCCAAGAAATATTTGCTAAGTAAAATCCAAAATAATAAAAGTATTTCAAATGATACATAGCAATGCCTGAGCCCAGAGGTCAGTTATTCCTGCCATCTGTCACCACGGCTGCTTCTCAACTGTTTTCTCCTACTGATGTTTCATATTATTGGGGGATTATTTTATTCCGAGGAAAATCCTATAATTTACAATTTGCTTTAATAAGATTTTGGCCTTTAACAGATGCGGGACAACTGTACTATACTGTGTTATGAATTCCAATTATTATAAGACAGATGTCTGGCCTTTTCCACCAAGCTCAGAGCTTTGTGAACTTTCATTGTAAATTACAGACTCACAAATGGACATTTTCAATAAGTTTGTGGTTGTGCTAACTGGACTTCAGTCACTTAGTGAGGTCCGTGCTCCTTGGAGTCATAATTCATAGCAGAATGCATACATATTCAAATATATTTAACATGATTTTATAATTCCATGATGCACCTGGAAGTCAACAAAATAAAAGAGTAGTTAACATTAGATTTTATCATTCAATATGTCAACCACCTATTGCCCAGGAAGCAGATTCTTAATGATGAAGATATATATAAAGATTACGGAACCCTATGGATAACGAAACACAGGTTTATGTCTTGACTTTGATACCATTTGTTGACAGACTTTGAACAAGGTACTTGCTTGTCTTCTTTCATTCACACAAAATTTACAATAATGATAATGGGAATAGATATTAACTCACACAGTAAATGCCAAGCCCTGTGCCAGGGCACGCCTTTGAGAAACACATTTAATATTCATGACTCCTGGCCAAGGAGGACATTGTTTTCATCCTGGTTTGCAAAGATGAACTCTACAGTAGAACTAAAAAATTATATACACGTGCAAAATGTCTGCAATCAGAAAAGTTCCCTACATTATAAGATACAATATCTTCTTTGCCTCATCATTCACATGGGTAATGACAATTATCACACTAAATCATCCTGCCATGTCTACAGAGGAAGTCAGAGGCCAGCACCTGTCTTGAGAACATACATACACAGATCTCAGATGTCTCATCTGTAACCAGTACATACCGCAGCTTCCAAATATTTGGAGATTTGTTTCCTGGCATATTTACTCAGTGAGTTTTATTCATAATTTTGATAGAGATGCTGACAAAAATGTTATTTATTGAGAAAGCTGAGTGGAATGTGTGAAAGAGAGATAGCTCCATACATTGCTTTCACAATACTGTGTCTTTTAAAATACATTGTTATAGATATAGTACTAATCATAGCCTTAGTACTAGTAAGTGAACAAAGTATGTTCTATGGTATGTTCTATGGTAACTTCTTCTAGCTCCAAGTCCAGTTGGCCTGGATTGGTCTCATTTTTCTCTAACTCTGGTAGCTCAGACAGGTAAATTTTTGATTTGCTGGAAGTGTGTACATGTGCGTGCATGTTAACATACTCACACACACACATATGCACATCTGAAACAATAAATCCTAAATTTTACAACAGCCTTAATAGTCTCCAGAGAATCTCAACATGAAGAAATTAGAAAATACTCAGCACACTGGCGATTGAGTTAAACACAGAGGAGATTTATCTGAGACACAAAGGAACAGCATCATCAAAATAAAATGTAATGCAATATTTTATAATTGGTAATAAAAATCGGAAGAATTAAGTCCATCTCCTTTGGGGAATCCTGTACTAGTGTTACAACAGAACTTCTCATCTTTCTTCTCTAACTCACCTTTGTGCAATATTGTGCCTCAAAAGACTCCTCTGATGAGTGCCCCTGGAAATGGTGGCACGGATCGATTCCTACTTCACGCATATGCCGTATTTATACAGATGCACCAGAGTGGGAGTAACCCTCATCAAAGGGTCCCTTTTCTGCTCTCCATTCTTGGCCTCCATTGTTCTTCATCTGTACCTATCGTTATAGAATCGCAGTTTGAATTGAACGTGACTCGCTCTAACCTGGTTAGCGGCCTATCATGAAAGGACCCTAAAGTAATCTAACAATCCAGCAAACAAGTGACTGAGCAAATCCCAGGAAATCTTATCAAGACATTCCCAACTTCATACAGCTCCTGCAACAATGTCAGGCTTTGCAGTTTGCTCAGAATTTGCCCTCTGGTTCACCGTCCATACTGCCTACCACCTCTTCTTTAGTTCCTCTTTCTCCTCTATTAAAGCCGGCTATTCTTGCACAATGAGTGTCCTTTATCATTCTTTAGACTTCTGAAGTCTGATGTGCCATTTCTTCCTCTAACATTTTAAACTTGGCCTTTCCTTAAAAAGGAATGGGACATTTTCTCCTTATCCTCCTTCAGCCACGTAGTCCCCACCCCATCTCAGAGTACCAATTAGCTATCACTCTTGAGGAGACTTCTCTAAACTCTAGCTAGATTCCTTTTGCTTCCTGTACCATTGTTGTTAGCTCACCACAGTATTCAGAACACAAAACCATCATCTAATTTTCTATAATTTCTATTTATTAGAATTCACTCATCATATAAGATGCTGGCTTCATAAAATTATTTTTATATAGACATATATTTTGGTCATATTCACCCTATCTCCTTTCTCCTTCATCTTTACTATTTTTTCCTTATTCCCCACTGCAAATTATTCTTTCTTGTCATATATACGTGTATATGTATATGTTGTGTATGTTTATGTATATTCAGAAACATGTGTATCTATATAATATAGAAATTTAATTCTTTTCCTATATTGTCAAATATATATGATGCATGTGTCAAATACATGACAAATATACTGTCATATATTGTTGAATATATATGACAAGAAATATATTTAAATGGTATGCAGATTATATATATATATATATATCTGTATGAATTGTGATGTGTGTCTATTTAAGATCTGCAAACAAGAGAACACAAGTAAAATGTATCTATCTAAAACAGTCACCACAGCCCTGTATTTCCTACTAGACTTGTTTCTTTGAATACAAGTTCTGCATCTAGTTTACTATTACATCCTCAAGATCTCCCTGTAAACTATGTGTGTACTGTGTAGCTAAGAAATTCCACACCGATTTCTAAAATGCACGCATGAATAAATTCAAAACCAACGGGATTCACAAACCAAATCAAAGTACTCTAAATAAGTATACTGGGTAGCAATTTTACAGAAAGGATTTAGGGTGGAACTTTTAAGGTGTCATTTGAGCAAGAATCTCAAAGAAATGAAAAATGAACCTTGCAAGGGGCTCTGTGCTGCTTTCCAGCTATGCGGCAACTTCCATGGCAAACACTGCACTTACACCTTGTATTTTGTCTAGCAGTGGTACAGAGGCCAACTGCTCATACACCAGATGCAGTCAGTGTCCAAACACTCTGAATGGCATGCAGTTCCCTGCCCCCGACTCCTTCCCTTCCATCGGAGAGTTATCCAGAGTTCTACCAAGTACTTCTTCTGGGTTTGTGTGAACTGGCATGCTGGGGAAGACTGAATATGCCCTCCAGGGTGCTGCATCTCGGTTTGGACAGCCAACATGAAGGCTTCTTATAATTTAATATGTGAAAAAAGCCATAATGGAACTAACACAGTATTTAATAGTTCGTCATGTCGTTTGTAAGTTATAGAAATAGCCTAATACAATTACTCTGCAAAAGGAATATAGCAATAAAATAAATTCTAATGACATACTGCTTTACCCCAAGATCAGCACCTCCCTCAGCCCAGTTCTGAGACGCTACCTCTTGCAATAGATGAGAACAGAGACCTACAACTTGGCAATGCAGAGACTGAGAGGCTTTGGAGTACTCAGTCTTGAATGGGATATTTCCATGCAACCCTTGCCCCTCAAGGCTCTGGAGTCTGTGCAGAAGAGGAGGCAAGAAGATTGTAAAAGCCGGTGGTGATAAATGATGCTTCAAAAACAGTGTCTTCTAGATACAACATGACTAACATACACATAAACTCACAATGACTGTGGCGGCCCATACAAGACCTCCACAGGTTTCAGTCAGACAGGGTCTCAACACCCAAAAGGGAAAGTAGACATGGTCTCTCACTCATGAGCAAGAAGCTATCTGCAATTGTTACTTGTTGGCAAAGGTAAAATCTTTTTTATCCAGTGGATTCTTACTGGATATATTAATCACATGTCAGAGAAATCCCCATACTCTGGAGCAGTTGACCAATACAAAACAATGGTAATTTTGCAGACAGTTCTCATTTTTTTCTTAGAGGATTTTTTTTTATTGGAATTTTGATTTGTATTTTGGTTTCAAATATTTGGTTTTGTAGGGTTTATTGTTTCTTGTTTTGGTTTGTTTGTTTTTAAGTTACAAATAGTTTTCTCTCTCCTCTCTCTCTTTGTATCTGCGTGGAATTAGGGGAGGGAAACCATGAAGAAAATATATTGTATGAAAGATTCTTTTAATAAAAATGTCAAAAATTTAAAGGTATTATAAAAACACTGAATAATTATCATGTAAGAGTTAGAAGTACCTGATATGCATTATCTTATTGAATCATGTCAATGATCCCGTTAGTATCCCACAGGGCATAAACCTTGCGCTTGTTTTCTGTTTCATATGGGGAAATTTATTGTGAGAGGTTCAACAGATTGTTCAAGGTTAATCAGTGTTCAAGTCCGTGTTGAAGCTCGGGGGTCAGACATTACAGTATGACTCCAGGGGCTGTTCTTTCTAACTGTATAATTTTGAGGCACATTAACATATTTTTATTCTCACAGAAACATATGACCCAGGTTGTACTTTACCACTTCTTATAGTGAAAGAAACCAGCTGTAAAACATTCAAGAAATTCATGAGATTGTCATCAGTAAGTGCTGTCTTATTTCTGTAGGATGTAGTCCTTTTCCGTAGTGTTTGGATACCTCAAACAGATGGACTGATGCAGTAACCGTGATCTGGCTAGTCTGGGGATGGAGGTGAGAACTTTAATTACAGAGGGCATATATCCCAATATGACCACCCTCCATCTTTTAAAATGTTGCTAAAGTACGGTATTTTGACATTATGAGCTAGCAAGCTGCCGATACATAAACACTCCTTCTGGAGAATGCAGATTCACGTTCCCCATTAAGCTGTTATATTTGGAATAGCACATAGCAATTGATTAGAGTGTTCCTTCTCCTCATTGCCAAGTTAAACACTGCCAGAGAAAATGAGCCCACGTTGTCCTGGAAACAAGATTTGTTGACATTTACCTGAGAACCTAGCTACCTATTGAATAAATACAATTGTAACTGTATAAGCAAGAAGGACTTCAAAAAATTTACTCATGTATTTTACTGATAAAAATAGGAGGTTTTGTGGGTTTTTTTCTTTTGTTGTTTTTTTTTCAAGATAGGGTTTCTCTGTAGCTTTGGAGCCTGTCCTGGTCTTGTAGACCAGGTTGGCCTCAAACTCACAGAGATCCTCCTGCCTCTGCCTCCCAAATGTTGGAATTAAAGATGTGTGCCCCCACTGTCCAGCTAAAAGAACAATGACAGAATTGTTCTGAATAATTACATATCAAATATTAGAGATCCAGAAAAATGAATAAATTCCTAAGCAATAGCACTTACTGAAACTCAGTCAAAAAAGAAATAGAAAACCATAACCAAAGATAGTTAGTATAGAGAATGAATCAATAATCAAAATCCCTCAACACGGAAAATCCCAGACTGCGTGACTTCATGGATCAGCTTTATGAAGCATTTAACGATGGAGTATCCATGATTCTTCTTAATCTCTTTGGAAATTAGAAGATCAACACATCCCAATGTAGTTTGTAACAGAAAAGCTTCACAAAGAAGATGCAAGAAAGTCACAGATTCATGACCCCGCTGAACATTGGGGTGCCCATTAATGAATAATATTCAACGTACTTTTCAAAGGCCATGGCCAAATATAATTTATTTCCAGGGTGCAAGGTCATAACCAAGGTTCAACAAATTCAAATCAGTCAATGCCATTCTGAACATTATTAGAATCAAGGCTAATGACCATGGGAAAACTTCAATATATGTTAGGAAGAATATTAGATTTAGTGATAAAACGCTCAACATGTTAGGAGCAGAAATATGTTATTTTAGAATAACAAAGTTCACATATGAAGAATGTCTCAAGTGTGAAAAGGCCGTAACTAATATCGTGCACAGCAACGGAAGTGGAAAGTGTCCCCCTCTAAGTATAAAGCAGAGTTCAGAGCTCATCCCAACACGCCGCTCCACCTTGTGACAGCATGCAGCCTGAGAAATCAGGAAAGACACAAAGACCATCTAAATTAAAAAGCAAGAGTCACGTGTTCTGGTTTGTTTTATCATATACAGAGAACTCTAAGCACTACCAAAAATTGTCAAAACTGATAATGCGATAAGTTGTATGGTGGAAAATTACAGTACAAGTACGAAATCTTTCTGTGTATTAACAATAACCAATCAAAAGTAAATTGGGAGGCCAATCCCAGGTGTAATAGCATAAATATACTTAGTAAGTTTAACAAGGCAATGCGTTATTTTGTTCGCCTCATTTCTACTAAAAATTAATTAAGATGGGGTTTCAGTATTTAATGGGACAGATATGAAAAACATCTCAATGCATTATTCCTATTAGTCCAGAAGTAACTCACTAATAAATTTTATTTCTTGCTTCTTTGGCATTCTGTTTCACTTTAATTATTCATGGACACTCTCCTTACTTTCTAAGTCTTTTATTTTGTAGTTGATATTCTTTTAATATCTAGTTTAGAAATAGTGGTAGAAATTTGATAACTCATTTTCCTTTCCTCTTTTGTGTGTGTGTGTGTGTATGAGGTTTGTATGGTGTATGCACACTTGTGTGTGAGGATAGAAGTGCCTGTACGTATGGGAAGGAAGTCAATACATGAATATCTGTTGTCCAGCTTTACAAACCTTCTATCTTATTCCCTTGAGATTGATCTCTAACTGAACCTGGATCTAGCCAACAGGCCAAGAGTCCCAGGAACCCTCTGCTCAGGACTTCTACAGCGCTGGGGTAAAGAGGGCTTATAACCATACTCAGATTTTCACTTATGTGTGTTCATATGCATGTACGTATACATGTATGTAGGTCTGTATGCATGTATTTATATTGAAAATAAATTCTTGTCTCATACAATACAAAACATCTCGACTTCAGTATCTCTTCCCTCCCTTCCTTCCAGTTCCCTGCACCTCCCCTCTCCTCCAGATTCACATGCACTCAACTTTGTTTGTTTGTTTTTTGCTTTTTTTTCCAGACTGGGCTTCCCAGGAGCTGTGGAGT
The DNA here is from genome assembly GCF_018167655.1 of Microtus oregoni. Taxonomy (NCBI): domain Eukaryota; kingdom Metazoa; phylum Chordata; class Mammalia; order Rodentia; family Cricetidae; genus Microtus; species Microtus oregoni. Next base: position 4,575,118 of record NW_024543059.1, read on the forward strand.
CAGTCCTGGAACTCACTCTCACCAAGCTGGCCTTGGGCTCACAGAAATCCGTTTGCCTCTGCCCCCTGAGTGATCAGATTAATGGTGCGGGCCAGCACTCAGCTTTCAGTGTAAGCACTGGGGATTTGCAATGGATGCTTATGCTTGTACAGTAAATATTGGTACCAACGAACCATCACTTTAAATCAATAAATAATTTTTAATTTAAAAATTCCTAATACTAGAATCTGGGACCACCACTCACATATTCTTGATCTCAGTTTCATCCTCAATCAAATGGTTATTTCAGCATGGTCTTTGACTATTGTGTATGGTCCCAATGTCACTCAGTGTTTTTTCGGTATACATTAGAATGCTGGAAAAATTAAATATATATATTATCAAAGAATAAATACTTGTGAAAAATGTTGATGTCTCTATGTTCAGTTATGGGGATAATTGTTTCAAAGACTGAAGAGGCCACCATGAAATGATGGGCTCAGCCAAGTCGCTCTATGTCCAAGTACCTAATAATTTTAGATCTAAATGATTTGCACTATAATATTAATATCATAATCTAAGACACTTTATTTAAACAGTCGCCTTGACATTACTATTTATAGGTTCAACAGTAATTTAAAAGAGAAAAAGCATTAGGCTTTGCAATGCCATGAATATAGATCACCTGTCAATTATTAGCTGCACCCTGAAACAGAGATATGAAGTTTGCTGCCAGCTGGCTCTGGGTGGAGAAGGCTGCTTTCGTTTCCTCTGTTACTTGGCTCCTGAGACAGGATAGGAGATCTTCAATACTGGCCACTGCCAGGGCCTCGGGGCCAGAGGAACCGATGTGAAGAACATCCCTCCAAGAGCAGTGCCCGATCAGATGACATCCTTTCCCTCAGATGGCTCCTTTCATTTCAGGCTCATTGACAAGGAGGTGGAGGGATGTGAGAAGGCAGCCATATGGCAGAGCACACTGTGGATACCCAGCAGTTTCTCGGGCTTCACAGGTTATTTTTGGTGTGTTTGCTTCTTTAGGGCAGAAGAGAATCTGACTGCTCCATAGAATCAAACTAAAGCCCATGCCCAAGTGGGCAAGATTTAGATCCCTGAGTAGGCACCTTGAGAGAATGTTTATTTGACAGTCCTAGAATTTAACCTTAATGTCATCCATGTATGCACAAGGGGAACATCCTTTGTAGGTAGCACCCAGGAAAGAACTCTGAAACCAGGACAGGAGAGAGAGAGAGGGGGGGGGGAGTTTATCCCCCAGCCTAAGGCTTCCATACAGTGTAGAAACACATTAGGTAACGTATCAGTCAGCACTGCTGAAATACAATCACCAAGGATCTTTCATTTCAAGCCAAAAACAATTGTAAAATAAGAAAAAAAATATGTTTGCATTTGTTTCAGCAACTTAGGTAGCAAAGTCTTAGGAGAACTTCTATGATATAAAAAAATCATCAGAAAATTTCAGAATCAGGTAGTAAGATTATGGCCCTTCTGCTAGAACAACAAAGTTACATTTCACTTTCAAAAAAATTGGATCTTAGTCTTTGAGAATCTCACACATGTATGCAATATATTATGATGATTTATACCCCTCTGCCCATTTTCAGTCACCTCAGTCACCCTCAACGCATTCCCATCCCAACTTCATGATTCTTATTATATATCCTATGTATCAAACTAGTACTTCTCATAAGCACATGACTTGGGAACACATGTGAGCATGGGAAGCCCTACCAGTGGCCACTGCCATTGACTAACATAGTTCCTCAGCTAGAGATGGGGCCACATTAGCCTCTTTCCATTCTCGTCGGAATGTCAATGAGCTTGACCTTGTATGGGTCGTGCAAAGATTATGACAGCTGTTGTGACTTTGTGATTGCTATAGTCACATCACACCCAGAAGACAGTATTCATGGCACTCCTCCTTGTCCTCCAGTTCTTGCATTCTTTCCTGTGCTATTTTATGAACGACAGTGGAGGAAAGAGGGATGGAGATGTTCCATTTAAGACTGAGTCCATACAACCACTTATTCTCAGCACTTTGACCAACTATGAAGTGACTCTCCCTTTAGGCAGAGTAGATGACGGAATTGACCAGTTCCTTTGTGAAGATGGAGAGGCATGTACACCTTGAGTCAAGTGGTATTCGGTGGTAGCATTTTCATTTAATGGGCTAAACGTACACAGGTTGAATGCACTATAATGTGCAGCTAGCCAACTTCAACATTGCTAACCGGGACTTTGGAGACTGTTTATAGAGCTGCAATATAAAATACTGAATTTGACTTAAAAAGTACTATTGTTAAAGGGCAAATTGGCCTCAAGATTTTCATACCCACAGTGTAAGACCTTGCATGCAGCCCAAATTTTGAAATAAGTTCTGCTTTCTGTTTCACTGACCGCCATGCTCTGGGAATTCTGGGATGCAGTATTTTTTTCTTAGGTTCTTGTCTTCCTGAAGTTTTCTGTCTTTTAATGGAATACTACCCAGAACGTTTGAAGTTTTAACAACCTATTATTGTCACAGTCCCACAATCTTGGGTGCCTTTAAAGGCACTCCAAACTTAGTAAAAGAAAAGCTTCTCCATGAAAAGCTTCTGGAGAAGACAGAGCAGCTTAAATCCAGCCTCAGCCCCCTGCTGCCATGTTCCTTTGGAGAAAGGCAAGCGGAACACAGCTGGAGGTAGCAGATTATGAAATGTATGTATCCATTAAAAAATGCACAGAGAAAGTTACATACTGCTCCAATGGATACCCTGTTGGGGACGTAGAACATTGGGATTACTATTTATTACAAGAATATGTCATGTTGGGTCTATCTTGCTTAAAAATGGTATCTAAATAGCAAAGCAACTCTAGTATTAGATATTCTATTCTTATGAGATCCATGAAGAAACTAGCAGTTTGCTCCAAGTCACATCAGCGGCCAGGGACCAAGTAAACATTTGAGTCCTCATGGATCCTAATTACTTCCCTCTTTTGTCATCCTAGATCTGAAGCCAGGTTTGATCCTTCTGATTCTTTATTACCCTCTTCAATCAGCGACTCTTTCAAGGGAGACTTGCCTGGCAAGGTCTCTCCCATGAACCTCTTGAATTGTTCTCAGATTTTCTCTATTTTCAGTCATGATAGCTCAGTGACCATACCCATTAATCTGTCCCTAAATATTTAGTTATAAGATAAATGCTTTTTAAGTCAACTTGGTATTATTGTTGCACAATTTTTTAAAAGTGAGTCTCTTCTAGATACTCAATTACAGCTCTGTCTCATACTCTGGCAATTAAGTCTTATATTACATGGATTAATTTAATCTCCTGCCTGGTATTTATATCACATTGTGAATCGGTTATTAGAGAGGTGAGTGTAGCAAACATTCCCAGCACTTGGGAGCTTGCTGATATCATTTCTGTAGAAACCCCTTTCCTACTATTTTCACCCAGAGTATTCAAATAATCCCCCTCTTTTAGGTTTCTGTCAAATGTTCCCTTCTCTGAACTTAATCTATATGCTTTCCATTCCAAATCCGCCTTCCATATTAGAGAAGAAAGGGGAAGAGATGAGGCCAATTGTGTCCTGATCTTTTCCAAAGAGTTTATACATTTTTATCTTATTAAATATTCAGCATAAATTTCACAGGTCTAGCAATAATGTCTGAACAACATTATGATGAGGGAAATGCACTCGGAGAGATCAAGTCGCTTGTTCCATTTCCTAAGTTAGTTTGCAATGGTGTGGCGATACCACTGAGCTCAGACTAACTTCTCTGTTCGTATATATTTATTAGAGGAGTGATTACTTAATCTCTCCCCAGGTGCAGTTCCCCTGATATATATAATTCTTTAATATATTTACAGCCCAGAGTACAGATGTGTAGCTGTATGTATCTTTCAATTTGCCAAAGATCACACAAAACTTCGGTTTTAGCTTCTTTTGAAAAATAGTTCGCGAACAGATAGCTGAAGGTTGTATTCCCAATATCACTAACTAGTTTAGCCTAGATATTGATAACTCTTCTCCAGGGGGCAGATTCCTTTAGTTTGCCCCAGCCTCCATGTTGCCAATTCTACACTGTTCTGTTCTAATGCCTATGTATTTTATGTCATTTCCAGGTAAGTGCTTACTCTCTTGGCATCCATATCTCTCCCTCATTTAATTCTGCAATTTTATTATTAGATTCTGGCACTGCACACCCTCCAAGAAATAAAATTTCAAAAGGGGTAATGCACAGAAGTACAAATGTTTTGTTTCTTTAGAGGCTTTGGTTTGACTCTCAGTTTTAGTCCACTGTTTCTTGGTGGGTTCCCCTAACTCCACGGTGTCTTTCCTTGCTCCTCAGAGTTCCTAGGTTAATTAGATAATGTGCGTGCTATAGTAATGCAGAGAGCACGCCTGTGCCCAGCCAGTACTGGCTGTAAGGATGGCTGTCATTCTCGAAGCTTAACCACATTGATGTTATCTGTATTAGCATGAACAGAAGTATTCGAACGAGACAAACAACAATTAATGGTCTGCCTTCGTATTGAATGGCTCACACAGAGCAATCTTTTTCTTTTCTTTCCCTCATTTTTCACAAGAGAAAAAGTCAATCAGAAGCTGCTAGAGCAGAGAACAGCAAATCACTTTGGCACCTGAACAACAAAGCAATGCTAGTTTATTTTCCTTGTAAGAAGTCATCTGTTCGCAAAAGTCTTTTATGAAATACCTGTCATAGTCCATTCTATTGAACGGTATTCACTGCACGTTTTTTTGGCCTCAAGGTCATTCCATTATCAGTTCCTACATCACCTTCAGTATTGGAAATGGACTAGTGGAGTTGGAAAGGAAAACACACAGAGAAATACACAGCACACTCACAGGTGGACAGCTCAGATAATAAAGCGGATTGAAAACCATGGCAGGCGGAACTCAGATCTGTCCCTGCTGCACAAGAAGCCAGCACTGGTGACACTTAGTGACAGATCTGGAGAGGCAGCTTGCCATCAAGGGTGCCTGGAGCTAGAAGCAGCTTCCAATCTTATCACCACATCTTACACAACATAACAAAATATGTTTCGAGTGTTGTCTCTGTTTTAATCTATTTTTCACTTTCTTTCAAAAAAAAAAAATAAGAACAGAAAACAAACAGTAACCACAGAAATACACATCCAAACACCTCTTCCAAACCCAAAGAAAATCTCAGGATTCCCAGCACATTGTGAGAATTGCCACCAGCATTTTTTACTTTTTACAACTCTCTTCAGAATGGTCAGAATGGAGCTATACTACCAAAGATTTTGCATGAAGTATTAACCATCCTACAGAACCGTCTAAAAATAAATTTGGAAGCAGACAGTTCTTATGGTCTGCCCTATTTCTAAACATTCTTGTGCTGTTCAAACAACCAGAAAGGCTCTGTCCAAATCACTTCCAAAGATGTGCAAGTGCATTCAAAATCAGATCTCTCACTCTGGACTTTAAGGTCAAGGAAAGAGGGCGGAAGTTGTAGGCTTGACTCATTGGGGGCTTATGTTGAACACACACTCAAGTTCATCCATTCAGTAAACATTTACTTAGATTTTAAGTTCTGGTCCAACACGTATTCATGTCATTGCACTTGATTTGTCCTTGTTAAGATATCTTGCAAGTAGATTGGTCACATGTATTTTATTATGTCGTCAAATTATCTGTGTAATGCTAGTTTCTTTAGTTCTATCATGAAGATGTGCTGAAATTTGTTGCATACTGTTTGTATGTCCTTTGAGATACTTTCTCAATTTTGTAAAAGAAAAATATATATTTAAATTTGTAAAGTAGGAGTGGCCTTTATACATTACAGATCTTTGCTTTCTAATTTGTGTCAAAAATAGTCATATGGGCCAAGAACTCAGTGTTGAAACCGAGATGGTGACCTATACATTAGCAGACAGGATAGGCTAGTGATCTTGACAGGAGATCAACTTCACAGCTTGAAAATGCATTTTACAATGAAAACATCCCTAAGAAGGTCTTTTATTCAGGCACTGATCACTTCATTGTTGGAGGGAAAGATAATGCCGGTGCACGAACATGACACTTCAGACATTTTAAATAATAAAAGCTGCCTGTGAGTGTCTGGAATGTTTTAATGCATCTAAAATTTTAGTGAGAACAAAAATTCAGTTTATTTGTTTATTTTGTTAGTGAACTGACTCTTTTATATGGGGATAAATAAAACCCTGGGCCTGCACAAGGTAGCTGGGCGGTGGTGGCGCACACCTTTAATCCCAGCACTCGGGAGGCAGAGGCACGCGGATCTCTGGGAGTTCGAGGCCAGCCTGGTCTACAAGAGCTAGTTCCGGGGCGGGCACCAAAGCTACAGAGAAACCCTGTCTCGAAAAACCAAAAAAAAAAAAAAAAAAGTATACTATTGTTGGGGTATAGCTTCAGCCCCATTTATGTTTCTAATCTTTATCTACTTTGTTCTAATTTGACAGCAACCAAAATCTAGAACCATTCACATTCATACCGCTCTTTTCAGGAGTTCTCTGAGGGTGAGTGCAGCTTTCATAGACACAGAGCTTATCTCCAACTGCAGCTGAACACAATGAAACTACTAATTATTTCTCTTAAGGAGTACAAACTTTTACAAATTGTGTTCACATACATCGGTGTGGGTAGATTTTCATCAGAGTCCATTCGGCAAGGCAAGAGTGGTGGTTTAAATGAGAATGGCGCCCGTAGGCTCATATCTTTGAATGCTTGGCCCCTAGATGGTGGAATTATTTGCGAAGGACTAGGAGGTAATCCTTGTTTTGCAGGGTTTCACTGAGAATGGGCTTTGATGTTTCCAAAAGCCATACAATTTGCCAGTCAGCTCTCTCTGCCTCCAGGCTGCATTTCAAAGCATGATCTATCAGCTGCCATTCCAGGGCCACACCCTCCTACCCGGTGCCACATTCCCCACCATGATGGTCAAAGATTCCAACCCTCTGAAACCATCAGTGCCAAATTAACTCTTTCTTCTTTAAGTATCTGTGGTCATGATCTCTTATCAAAGCAATGGAAAAGGCAGCCAGGATGCATCAAATAATGATTAATGACAGATGAATGACATCTATGTGTATATTTTTTTCTTTTTAAAAATAAGCATAAGGGGAGTTTGATATAACAAAGAAGTAATGATAGTCCTGCATTCACATAATACATGTCTCCATGCTTTACGGATCTGTTACAACTTTGTATGCTTTCAAAGCTGCTCACTTCTCTTACATCTCAGTTTTCTTCTTTCAGTGTGAAGGATAAAATGGCTGCTGGGTATTGGACCCACTGCCTTTTCAATGTACATATGTTCAAGTGAACATATTGTTGTTAAGATATGACACAAATCACCAGGCAATTTTGTTTTACTAATGACTGTATACAATCAAGCACACACACACACACACACACACACACACACACACACACACACATATATATGTGCTTGATTGTATACATCAATATATATATATATATATTGATATATATATTGTATATATAATGTATATATATTGATGTTTGTTGCATTCCGAACTATCTAACAGAACATACACTATGATATTTGTAACGCAAGAACAAATTGACAGCCTGTAAGTGTAATTCCTTTGCCTTGCATATACGTGTGTTTATACTATTATTAACAAAGTTAGACCACTTTGATTTATGATGTTAGGAATTTGAGTGTGAATTAAATTTGCACCCCTAATTGCCACTGAAAATGTCTTCAGAAAGATTACATAGTACTCTGAAGTTCTCCTGAAGTGAAAAGTTATTGTGTCTGCCAAAGAGTGTCTATCATACAGCTGGCATTGCAATTAGAGTCAGTAGAAACTGTCAAATTTCTGGGAATAGATAATGGTGTTTGCAGCCCTAAGAGAGGTTAGTGTGACCAATTTATGCATCGTGAAGGACTTCCACTCAGGAACATAACATCTATCTGTCAAAAGCTCCAGCTGCCCTGCAAACTTTGCTGCTGTGCTTTCCATAATCTAGAATCCAGCTACAGAGATCTCAAAATGTCAAACTCATTCAGATGTCGAAAAGCCCAATTTTTTAAAAACTCAAAAGTCTTGAAATTATTATATCAGCCTAAAATAAGGCCATGTGTTTTTTGATGACAGAGACGCTTATGGCAAGCAGAAGGTTGTCACTAGGATAGTATGCACACTTCTTGGTGGCTAAAAAGTGATCTGTGCTTAAACCTTTATAGGCTTGATACAAAAAAAAAAAAACCCAAAACATTCAAACCAAAAGTTTGCTGTTCATGTTACAGATGAGTGCTGTTATAATTCTGTAGATAAACGTATACCCATCACCCCATTTTATAAAATCCCTGTTAATTTCATAGCTAATGCTTCATCTGTAAGCACTGGTTTCTTTGCATAATCACTGATACCTTAGTCACAAGCAAATGAAGTTTCAATAGGGACACTGAATCCATGGTAGAAAAATGAGTGGGCAATTAGAAAAGAAAAGGGGAAAGAAAAAAGAGAGGAAGGGCAGAGGCTGGGGAAGAGGGAATCTTCATAAATTTCTTCTTTTACCTATATAGTCTTAATTAGGGTACTTTTTTCCATACAGTATATTTTGGTTTTATATACATTTTTTTTACTGAAGTATATGAAGAAAGTATAGACACACACATATAATTTAAAAACTAAAGGTTCTTTTAATAGCTCTTTCAGATAATTGATAAAGCATGAAACTTGACAAGTGGAGCTCTTGCAGGTTAGCTGCACTGTGAAAAAGCATGTCAATACATTTTCATGTTATATCCATTGACCTTTGACCTATTCTGTACATTGATGAGTGTTTCATCTATGCTGGAGTTTGTGTTATGTATGAGACATTTAGAGAAATAGTGATTCATTATTTATTCAGATATTCCAGATGTTGATACAGCTCGTTATACATATTCCAAAAAAAATAGGGCTTTGCTCATATCACCCCTGGTATGAGCACAGGTATCTGTTATTATTGGGGAGGTATCAGGCTCAGTGTGATAAGTACAAGCTTCTTAAAACTCTAGATTCTTCTTGGAAGCTTGTATTGCATCTTTTGAAACAAAGGTGCTTCTTGAAGTGACAGGTTCATTTCTTCCATCTTCAAGACAATGTCCACCAAGAGCCAATTGCGAATAATGAGAATTTTATTTGTCTATTCTTATTTCAAATAAAAATGATGTCCAGTGAACAAGTGGCTAGTTTATCTCATATTTTAAAAGTCACATCTTAATTAAGGGTGAGCTTCTTTACTTCAGACAAGAGCATTGCATCGTGTGTTCTGGAGTTTGATAAAACTGAGGTACTCCTAGCTCATCAAGAATGTTCCCGTTATTTAACTGGAAATAATCCAGAGGAGCACAGTGACATCCCAGCTTCACTGCCCTGATTTACACTGTGGGTCATCAACTCTGCCTGCCTCTAATTTTGCATCATTAGTTCAAATGTCATCGTAGCTTAACAGGAAAGTAACTGCTCAGCACTGTAATGAAAATAGTCTTGACCTCATTGACTCCCTACGTTGGGACTCTCAGAAGTTTGTGACATACACTTTAATATGCTCCAACTAAGTGTAAACACATACCATATTTATCGCCTTGTAAATATTCCTACTTTAAGTCTTAAAGTGAGAGCCACAATTCATTATTTTTCTTTAATGATTTTTGACTGTGGGTCACAATATTTCAAGATGGGTTCAAATTAATTATGCGATGAAAGAATTTCTGATCTTGGCCTCTACCCCCCTAGTGCCAGAATTAAAAAATGCAACAGCATATACAGTTTGGGGACTGAATTTAGGTTTGGGGGCATGCTAGGCAAACACTCTCTCAATTGAGATACAACTCAATGATTTTAGATGATATTTTTTAAAGGAACCACTAAATGCTAAAATTGTGGATCAAAACCTATCATGCCATAGGTATAATCTTCCTAACATTAATTACAAATAAATTATTAAGAAAAAGTACTTGATGTGAGATATGGGTTAGTTTATAAAGGCCTACAAAATAGACTATATATGATTTAAGTGGTTTCTCTTTTTACTTATAAGGCAAATTATACTTGGAATTAATAGGATGGAATGTGTGTCCAGTAAGTCATTTTAAGTAGTTTAAGACATTGGGGTACAACTAAATATTTATGGATGCAAAAGGAATTAGTTTCTGTGGTACACATAAATAATAAATGATATTAGGAATCTTAATAGTTTTTGCTCATTTGTTTTCCTAGTTTATCTGATTTTTATCCTGCAGCATATGTGTGATTTATTCTCAAAGAAGACAGCAGGCATTAAATTATCTCTGCTGTGTGGGTAGCAAGGAAATTAGAGCCCAAACACAAGTCTCCTGAAAGCCCAATCCCGAATGGATGGTGTCAAAGTCTGATGTCATCCCTCGTATCTTCACCTTTCAGAACCGAAAGAAAAAGACATGCAGTCTTTGGATGGATACCTTGCTCAGTCTGAATATAGTGGGGAGGGCCTTGGGCTTTCCTAGGAGCAATGTTCCTTGCCCTCTTTGGAGAGTGGATGGAGGGTGGGAGGGGAAGGTGGACGGAATGGTAGGGGGGAGTGAGTGGGTACTGGGATTGGAATGTAAAATAAAAAAAGGTAGTTTGTTTACTTTTTTAAAATAGATAATATCGGGAGGCAGAGGCAGGCGGATCTCTGTGAGTTCGAGACCAGCCTGGTCTACAGAGCGAGTTCCAGGACAGTCTCCAAAGCTACAGAGAAACCCTGTCTCGAAAAACCAAAAAGAAAAAAATAAATAAATAAAAATAAAATAAATTAAAAAAATAGAAAATAATAATAATAAAAAAAGAAGGGTGAGTAGCTGGGGTAAGGGAAGTCTGTGCCCTGAAGGAAGTTTTGGGTCGGGGAGGAGGTGAGAAATTTGGGGTGCTTGCCTAGAGTTTGAAATGTGTCAAAGATACCTGTGACACCTAGGGAGCCTGGAGGCCAGCATGGGCTTTGATGTGCTGATAGGCACCGCAGGTAACATATGTCCCTTCTGCTAGAGGTGAGGGAAACAGCTCACTTTGACAGATGGGAATTTGTTTTGCAAGTTCCTGAGCAATTTTGGATTTTCTCTAACTAGCAGAAATCCTGGAGTCCAGGTTAAGTTCATTTCTCGATATTTGGATTGCCTTTTGAAGTTTGGGGAACCGGAATTTTCTTTTGACCTGACAAAAGTCTTTCTTAGGGTTTTTATTGCGGTGATGCACCATGGCCAGAAAAAAACAGGGAAGGAAAGGGCTTATTTACTACATCACTGATCACTGTGGGAAGTGAGAACAGAAACTCAAGGCAGGAACTGAAAGAAGGCCAGGGAGGAATGCTGCTCACAGCCTTGCTCTCAATGATATGCTCTGCTTGCTTTCTCTGAACCACTCAGGACCACCTCTGCCTGAAGGCAGAACCACCCAGGATGGGCTGTGCTCTCCCGCATTAACCCAGAGCCAGTTTCCACAGGCTTGCCCACAGCCTGCACTCAGGAAGGTATTCCCTCCGCGGAGTTTCCTTCTCTCAGATGACTCCAGCTTGAGTCAAGTGGACAGGAAATTAGCCAGCACAGATCTCAGCATGCAGCTCGGTACGTTATGCCTCTGCGGGTGTCGAGGAAGCCACTGCGGTGGCCTCTGATACTTCACTGCTGTGCTCTGCGCAGTTGCTGGAGTCCTCTTGAGCAGTGCATCATTGCATTGGCTCTGCAGCCAGTGTGTTAGCTGACTCACATGCTGAGATTTTCCATGCTCAGCCCAATACCTTATTCATCAATGACATGGGAAGATTACGTGTTTAGCATTGCCGCCTGCTTCAGAGACCACCAGGTATTGTATAAGATCCAGTTCGTCCATTCTCAGCTTCTTAAGTTCTGGGCCGTTTTATGAACAGATCTAATTTTTATTTCCGTCTGAAAAGTGGTTGTAGGTACTTCGGATCTCTATTTTGGAGACTGAACTATGTGGTGAGAATGTTGTATCAGCCAGGTACAGTCAGGGCTGAGTGTCCATGGTTGCAGCAGCAGAAGAGTGCAGGTTGGCCTTGAAGTGAATTAGCTTCCTCCCCAGGCTTACCTTAGCAAAGAATTATTTTTTCCGTCACTCAAAAACCGGTGTGTTTGGAAGCCCTATACCCTCCAGGACTTCTGAGTCATGACTCCCGGCTCTGGATGCTTTCATCAAATCAATGTATCGCTAACATGAGTGCTACGGAGTTGTATGTGGCTTTCTCTTTGTTTTAAATAACTGCTTTCGAAGGTTGATTCTGTCTCACCTGTGTCCTACCAGCTTGATGATATGTGCAAGGGGAGCTGGGAAATGAGGACCTACTGTGTGTCCTCAGAAAAGAGGTCAGTTGGTAAACTAGTGCTCATCAGCATTTACTGAGGGCACTGTCCCTGCCTGCTTTTGTCATCACCGCTCCCGTCACACAGGATTACCATGGCTTTCAACTTTCTGGCCAAATAAAGTGATTAATTATGGGGAACTGAATGGTCACATGGCCTACGGAATGGAAAGTTAGGCAAATCCACATCACCCACTCATCTACATGGTTAGCCACTGGCCAGCGCCACTCACTCTAATAACTTCACAAGAACACACACCTATACTAGAATACTACGATGTTAATGGTTGGGACCCGCACTTCAACACAAAACTATTTAGAATGTCCCAAGAGGACCCCAAAATCACAGTTAAATCTTCCCCTCTAACACGCCAGTGTGTTAGGAAAACCTTGTTGGCGAATTTGTAGTCCAGCAAACCTATCGTGATTATATATAGAGAATAAGATTCTCATTCACATAACGAGTCTGCCCCTAATTTAGTTTATGACTCAAGATCTCAGTGTCTCATGTCCCTCAACTGTAATTCATTGCTTCATAAAAGATGAAAATAAAGAATGCTAATATTTATGAATTTTCCACTGTTAGACATGTACATGGACTTAAGAGAACTACCCTATTAAGCAGATATGGTTTGATTCCTATTTAATGCAAGAGGAACTCATTAGCTAACTTGTACCAGGCCACACAGCTAGTACTCGAATTTACACCCAGAGCAGCAGGACTCCAGATTCCTGAAGCTACTGCACAAACTTGCTCTGCTAGTATTGGCCTTTCTCACTTTGTCTTGGAAAGGCTTCCTTCGTTAATCATTTAAAGCAGGTTTTGCTAGAAACCACTTGGAAAATGAAGAGGCAGATAGTTCAAGACACTGATACCGTTTATAGAACCGGCGGAGCTATAGAGAACATTTAATTTGCAATTCAAATGGCATCTCTGCTGCTACATACGGGAGAGTCTAATAAACACCCAGTGTGGAGAGGTCCCTGCCTGCCTTAACTACTTTGGTCTTCAGTGTCAGCTGGGCCAAAATTCAAAACCAAATCATTTTCATTAGAACGTGAAATAGGCTTATACTTCTTTTTTCCTCAGAGAACACATTTTCTGACAGCCGCGGTGCTGAAGCCTCACACTGGACTACACTTAGAAACTTCAGGAGACTTGCAAGGAAAAGGAAGAGAGGAAAGCACATGAAGAAAGACTTTAATTACACAACAACACAGGTTTTCATTACTACGGAAAGTGCCCCTTCCTTTGTGCAATTGATAAGAAACCAACAGTCTCAATGTTCTCCAGCACTTATCTGGGCTGTTGAAGCCCGGATGTGTCCCCTTCCAGCCTGTTGCCTGTCTCTTCTTTCCTCTGCATCTACACCCATTGGCTAGTGCTGCAGGGTTTCATGAGCTCCCTATGCCAAAGTCTGTTTGCTGAAGTATCCTTGTCTTCAACTCACTTCACTTCACTTCAGTTCTTTTCGGATTGACCTGGAATCCCTTTTCCAAGAACCAAGGTGGCATTCACTGCCTCTCTTTATTAAGAGATTAATAATTGAAGCCATCAGGGGAGTATCTGCTGTCCTTCAGAATGCCTGAAAGAAAATGCAGCTTGTACCTATGTGCAGAGAATGAATGGAAGTTGTGTCTCTGTGAGGTGAATCTTGATTCTCGGGAAAAAGATTGCCTAGTCCGGATAATCTCTACTTCTGGAAACTACTAAGAAGGCTATAAATTGGAGCAGTAAATGCCGTGAGTTCCAGGGACCAGCCTGGCTTAGGGCACTGGAGAAACCGGATACTGTGAGCAAGGTCATGAGCTAATTATTTCTGTATTTTCTGAACAAAATTTATATTTACAATTTCCCTGCTTTTATTAAGGAAACAGATTACGCCTACTATTTTTTTCAGCCACTATTCACATACAAAGCTGTGGAATTTGCTGCCCCAATACGGCAGCTGTGCATAGTTATCAGATGGCTTTACAAATACATGATTACAGAGAAAAGCAAAGAAGAAGGCAGGAATGCATAGGAAGGTGGTCACAACTGTGGACAAGGACCAGGGATTTTTTTTCCCAAAGTGCAATGTATGCTACTTGTATTGATACTCTCCTCCCTGTAAAGAGATATACTCCTGATAGTCTAGAGGCGTCTTCAGTATCCTTCATCTGTAAAATAATGCCTGATTCCAAATTAAGCAGTAAGCCCAGGATTTCTAGTATTTCCCTGAAAGCAATCCTCATCGTAGGGGCACAATGTCTCTTTCCACTGCCGTAGAAATTTTCAAGTTCAAAATGCCTTTGGGCTTTCGCCATTGGTCAGATCAGTGGTTCTCAGCCTTCCTAAAGTTGTGACCGGAAGGGGTCCCTCATGTTTTGATGACTCCCAACAATAAAATATTTTTTTTGCTACTTCGTAACTGTAATGTTACCTTGGTCATAAATCTTAATGTAAATATCTGTGGTTTTTGATGGTCTCAGGAAACCTTGTTAAAGGATCTTTCAACACTAAGGGTCGTGACCCACAGATTGAGAAACCACTGGTTCAGTTAC